>NW_007727262.1:173756-176223 GCF_000696425.1 Galeopterus variegatus
GCGGGAGCGCCGCCGCGCTTCCCAAGCGGCGCACTGTAGTAGTGCGCCACCGGGCCGGCCCCCAAGACCAGTATTTTAAAAGAGATCTTTTCTGGGTGATGTGGCCAGGATCGAGAACCACAAGTCTAACTTCTTTCTAAAATCATTTAAAAATCTTCCTTGTCACCTTTAAAATATTACTTTTTTTTTTGGTATCCACATATTCACCCAATAATTTAATCCAGCTGCTGAGCAATGGCATCACCCAGTCAGAAGTTGTCAATGCTGACAAAAGTCATGCCGGGGAAGCTTGTCCATTCATTCATTCAGACATGCATGCATTCCTTTGCTCATCCATTCACTCATTTATTCAACCAACACATTCTTCCTTTTTTTTTTTTGTCTTTTTTTTGTGACCGGCAACGGGATCGCAACCCTCGGTGTCGCGCCCGCACTGTGCTCAACCAGTGAGCGGACCGGTCTCTATATGGGATCCGAACCCTCGGCAGGAGCGCCGCCGCGCTCCCAAGCACCGCACTCTACCAAGTGCGCCACCAGGCGGGCCCTCAACCAACACATTCTGAGGTATGTGCCTGCCTGGCCCTATGCCAGATCATGGGGACAGAGCTCTGGGAAACATAGGTAAGGGCCCTACTTCGTGCAGCTCACATTCTAGTGGAGGATGACAGAAAATAGATGAGAGAGTGAGGGATAAAGGATGAGATAGAGAAATGGAGTGAGGTGAGAGAGAATGTTGGGGCCATTTAAGGTTTGATGGTCTGGGTGGTGGCATTTAAGCTAAGACCTGAATGACAAGAAAGAATCAGATATGAAAAGGTTAGAGAAAGAGCATTCCAGACAGAGTAATCAGCAAGTGCAATGGTCTGAAGTTGGAAATAAAGTTGGAGTGCTCCAGCCACAGACAGAAGGTCCATGTGGCTGAAGTGTGGTGAGCTCAGGGGGAAGGAATTAGATGACGTCAGATACACAGGCAGGGACTCAATTGTGCACAGCCTGTAGCAAGGTGAGAAATTTGGATTTTATTCTAAGTAAGAGGATTTTAAGTGGGTAATAGTAAGACATGTTGTGTATTTTAAAAAGATCTCTTTTAGAATGGCAGATTTAAATCCTGTCTTATCAGTAATTACATTAAATAGATTAAACTCTTCAATTAAAATGCAGAGATTGGCAGAATGGGCTAAAAAATGATCCAGTGAAATGGAACTGAGGACACCAGAGGTGGGAAAGGGGGAGGGGAAGGAGTGTTAGGGAGAAATTGGTAAAGGGCCACAGAAAATATTTACACTGTGTAATGATAAAATTTTAAAAAATGATCCAACTATATTTGTTGGATATAAGACTCACTTTAGTTTTGAAGACATACATAGGTGGAAAGTGTAGTCAAGAATTTTTCTGGTTATCCAAGAAAATGAAATAAAAAGCATCCAAAGTGGAAATAAAACTGTTCACAAATGACATCATCATATAGGTAGAAAATTCTAAAGAATCTGCCAAAATACTATTGGAGCTAATAAATGAGTTTAGCAGGATTCCAGAACAACACACAAAAATATGTTGTATTTCTACATACTAGCAATGAACAACGAAAATTAAAGAATAACACAGTTTATAATAACACAAAAAAGAAAAAAATACTTAGAAATAAATTTTACTGGCTGGCCTGGTGGCGCACTGGAGAGTGCGCTGCTTGGGAGCGTGGCGGCGCTCCCGCTGAGGGGTNATTTCAGGTTTCCTGGATTCAGGCTTTTCTTCTCTTATCTTCTAGCCTTAAATTTATTGTCTTGAGTCTCTTTCTCACTCTGGCATCCAAAGGGTAGTTCTGGGCCCTTCCTAGAGATCAGTGAGCAACCCAGGTTGCACGTTACAATCCATGGCAACTTTAAAAAATTCTCAATGCTCAGGGCCCTTTCTAAACCAATTAAATCAGAATATCTGGGGGTATGACCCAAGACCAGTATTTTATTTTATTTTATTTTATTTATTTATTTATTTTTTATTTTTCGTGACCGGCAACGGATCACAACCCTCAGTGTCGCGCCCGTACCGGACCGGGACCGGCAACGGGATCGCAACCCTCGGTGTTGCCCCCGCTCCTCGCTCAGCCAGTGAGCGGCCGGTCTGTATGTGGGATCCGAACCCTCGGCGGGAGCGCCGCCGCGCTTCCCAAGCGGCGCACTGTAGCAGTGCGCCACCGGGCCGGCCCCCAAGACCAGTATTTTATCTTATTTTATTTTATTTATTTATTTATTTATTTATTTTCCGTGACCGGCAACGGATTGCAACCCTCAGTGTCGCGCCCGTACCGGACCGGGACCGGCAACGGGATCGCAACCCTCGGTGTTGCCCCCGCTCCTCGCTCAGCCAGTGAGCGGTCGGTCTGTATGTGGGATCCGAACCCTCGGCGGGGGCGCCGCCGCGCTTCCCAAGCGGCGCACTGTAGCAGCGCGCCACCCCGCCGGCCCCCAAG
>NW_007727262.1:176823-183642 GCF_000696425.1 Galeopterus variegatus
AAAAAAGGAAAAAAAAAAAAAAAAAAAAAAAAATTTTACCAAAGAGGTGCAAGGCTTGCACACTGGAAACTACAAAACATTGCTAAAAGAAATTAAAGAAGACCTAAATAAATGGAAAGACATCCGATGTTCATGGATCGGAAGCCTTAACATGGTTAGGATGGCAATACTCCCCAAACTGATCTACAAATTCAATGCAACCCCTATGACAATCCCAAAGGACTTCTTTGCAGACATGGAAAAACTGATCCTATAATTCATATGGAATCTCAAGGGACCCTGAATAGCCAAAACAATCTTGAAAAAGGTAAACAAAGTTGGAAGACTCACACTTATCAATTTTAATTACCACAAAACTACAGTAATCAAGACAGTGTGGTGCTGGCATTAGGATAGACATACAGACTGATGGAACAGAATGGAGAGTCCAGAAATGCAACCAGACATCTATGGTCAATTGATTTTCAGCGTGGTTACAAGACTATTCAATGTGGCGAAGTATTCTCTTAAACAAATGGTGCTTAGACAACTAGATATCCACATGAAAAAGAATTAATCTGGATCACTACCTCATATAATGTACAAAAATTAACTCGAAATGGATGGATCAAACACCTAAATGAAAGAGTTGGTTTTATAAAACTCTTAGAAGAAAACATAAGTGTGGATCTTTGTGATACTGGATTAGACAATGATACCTTATACACAAACAACAAAAGAAAATAATAGATAAATCAGATTTCATCAAAATTAAAAATTTTTGTGTGTCACAGGGCACTATTGAGAAACAACTCACAGAATTGGAGAAAATATTTGCAAATCATATATCTGACAAAGGTCTAGTATCCAGAATAAATAAAGAATGCATACAACTCAACAATAAAATGACAAATAACTAAATTAAAAATGGACAAAACCTCTGAATAGACATTTATCCAAAGAAGATACACAAATGGCCAGGAAACACGTGAAAAGATGTTCAACACCATTCGTCATTAGTCATTTGATAGTAACAGTTATCAAAACCACGAAATACCACTTTACACCCACTAGGATGGCTATAATGAAAAAGGTGGATAAATAACAAGTGTTAGCAAGAACATGGAAAAACTGAACAGTCACATATCACTGGCAAGAGTGTAAAATGGTGCAGCTACTGTGGAAAACTGTTTGGGAGTTCCTAAAAATGTTAAACATAGAGTTACCGTATCACCCAGCAAGTCCACTCCTAGGGGTACACCCAAGAAAACTGAAAACATATATTAGTTCACACAAAAACTTGTACAGGAATGCTAATAGCAGCATTACTCATAATAGTCAAAAAGTGGAAACAACCCAAATATGCATCAACGGACGAATGGAGAAACAAATGTGCTATATCCATACAAGGCAGTATTATTCGGCCATAGAAAGGAATGAAGTATGACACATGCAGGAACCTTAAAAACATCATGCTACGTGAAAGAAGCCAGACACAATAGGCCACATATTGCACGATTCCATTCATGCGAAATGTCCAGACTAGGCTAATCCCTAGAGACAAAGGATAGATTACTGGTTGCCAGAGGCTGGAGGGAAGGGGACACTGAGTGGTGGTCGGTAAAGGGGACAGGGTTTCTTTTTGGGGTGATGAAAATTTTCTGGAATTAGATAGTTGTGATGGTTGTACAATCTTATGCATGTGCTAAAAACCACTGAAGTGCACATTTTAAGACTGTAGATTTTATGGTATGTGAATTATATCTCAAAAGAAAAGAAAAGAAAAGAAAGATTCCTCTGTCTGCTCCATTGAGAATGACTTGGAAGGAGCAATGAGGGGAGCTGGGAGCCTGCCTTGGAAAGCTGCAGCAACCACCACAACAGCAACGAGCTCCTCAGTGGCTTAAACAGTAAAGGTTCTTGACTCATGATACCACCTGTTCACTGCACCAACTGCAGCTTTGCCTCATAGCATCCCACCCTGGGATGCCGGATGAAGAGAGATGACAGCGGTCTGGACCCTAGCTGTAGCAGTGGCGACAGACTGAAGTGGTGAATTAGGATGTGGCTCGGCAGTAGAGTCTGCAGGACTAGTACAAACCACCTCAGAGCATATCCCACAGATCACCCTAACAAGATGGCTAAGGCTGGATTCATTCATTTATTCAACTAACAGTATCTATCGAGTGTGTTCTGTGTGCTGGGGACACAGCAGTGAATGCAGCACAGCCCTCCCTCCCCCTATGTTCCCATGGAGCTCACATGCTAGTGGATGGGGTGGTACTTGTGACAGTGATGAAAAGCTGGATGAAATATACCATCATAGTCATTACAGCTGGACAGCCACATCTGGTTCTCTCCTTCTGAGCACACAGCAGGACTGCTTTTCCCTGCCCCACTGAACTCAGGCATGGACATATGACACATTCTGACTAATGATATATGAGTTGAAGTGACATGTGATAGCTTGGTGGAAGGTGGAAGCTTTAAAAGCCAGGGCACACCTTGCCACAAGAACTGTCCCAGAAGGTGCCCATCAACTGTGTCACAGGGTGAGGACATCATGGGGGAGAGGTATGCTGGATTCTTGATGGGCAAGTGCTGTGATGAGTAAAGAGCTTTTATTGCTTTGACTCACTGAGATTTTTTTGTTACTGCAGCAGAACCTAGCACACCCTGACAAACATGGGGGTGCTTCAAAAAGTTCATGGAAATATAGAATTAAAGGATGATACAAATCTTTCCATGAATTTTTTGAAGTACCCTTGGACATGTGCTAGCTCACTTTTTTGCCCTTTGAGAGAAATTAATCCAAACTCAATCCTGGTTCATCCCTTAGAAAATTAAGCCTAATGTTGACAGTATTGATCCAGCCATCACATCTTGAGCACAGTTGGTGATGGTCAACTTTGTACCCCATGAATATGCATAAGCAATAAAAAAGAAAAAACAGGAAAATTAAGCCTACTGTCAGAGCACAGTAACTCAAACTTTAAACCAAGACTCTGCAGGCATGAGCCAGCAAGAGGGTGCTCTTGTGTACAACCTACTCTGTGTGTGTGTGTTTCTCTCACAGCCCCGACCACACACCTATCTGCAGCAAGCTGGTAACGTCATCCCCTATGGACACATCTAATCTTGCCCATGGACTGACTGCACAGTCCATAAGGGAGTGGATGCACAGCACAGCACACACAGGCACCCCACAATGGAGAAGGAGCACCTTCATGACACCCCATCTACAAAGAGGTAGGTTGGTTGGAATTCCCCTGCAAAAGATGGAAGGTCTTTCTGGAGCCACAGCCTGTGTTTCTGCCGACATGAATGTGTGGGGTTAGGGACACATAATCAACATTTAAAGGCTCTTTTTGCTCAAGAACTCGAATGGCTTTAACAAGACAAACACAGTGGTCAGAAGACGCCAGGATCTCCCACAATTTTCTAGTCCTTCTGTTCCATGGCACTTCAGAATTCCTAGTAAACAGCCTATCCCCTGGAGAGCCCCTAGACAGGTAGAGACAGAGATTTCCAACTTCAGGCTGTCTCAGTGCTGTGGCTTTGTGTCTTTTCCTTTGTGCCCGGCCCCAGGTGCCTCCCAGCGGCCCAAGGGAAGCCAACAAGAAGATGAAATAAACTGCAATCTCTCACGTATCTAAGATGCCTTCTGATGTGACATGTTCCAGAAATGTGGCTGTGGCTGGCAGAACCCTCTGTCCATACACTGGGCCCAAGCATATCTATGCCCGCAATGCCTCCTACAGAGCTGAGATACACGCCAGAAGGCGACTGTCTGTGGACACCCTCAAAACGTCTCTCCAGCATATCATCCCAATTAAACCTCACCTCGTGTTCTCATTTTAATAACTTAATCTGGAATTTACACCTTGCTTCCTCTCCCAAAGGGCCTGAGGCAGCACATATTAAGAGCCTAAACACAACAGGACAGTTAAAAATAAAGACAAATGATCAGAAGTTGAGATAATCCTGCAGGAACCTGAGATAAGATGGTTATTACGGCTGAGTGTTGAATTTGGCTCCAACTTTCTGGCGGCCAAGGTTAAAAAGAAAACAGAGCAGCTTATCCAGTTACGATGGCCTGACGGACGGAAGGAAGTAGATACAAGTTCTCGGGGAGGGCACAGCTCATTTCCTGGTACTAAATTCCATGAGGATCTATGCTGTGGATCTTTATCTCAGGGGCACTAAGTCACACGCTGAACAACAGTCCTTTATAGAAGATGCTGAATCATTCTTCAATTGGCAGCCTCAGCCCCAGAAGTGGGCCCTTGATGAAAGGTGAGGGTGTAATATTAAATTAAATTGCAACTCGACAAAGACATTTCTGTGAGAAGCCGGCTTAATGGGCCCAGACAGATGGGTTGAATTTGGACATATGGAGGCATGAGAGAGAACTCCAGGTGGAGGGAACAATTTATTCAGTAAATATTTACTGAGCACTTGCTTTGAGCCAGGCCCTGGCGGTGGGTGCTAGGGACACACAGATGGCCTTGGTCTCTGAGGAGTTCACAGATGAGGGGGGACAGATTCACAGACAGACAATTACCAGTGTTGTGACCAGGATGAGGGGCAGACAGGATCAGGAGGGAGTCCAGGACAGAGGTGTCCAAGGCAGCCTGTGTGGCCCAAAGAATCCTGGGAAGATACCCCTAAGCTTCCCCTTGAAGGTCGAGTAGAAATTTTACATTTGAAGATGACACATTGGGGAGGAGAAGAGGGTGCTCTGGGGAAGGGGGACAGAGGCATAGAGGAAGAGAGAGTGGGACGCTTTGGAGAAGTTCAGGGTAGCTGAGCACAGGAATGAGGAAGGGGATTATGGGAGATGAGGCTGGGGAGGTAAATGGGCCAGATCACCAAAGGCCTCCTGAACTGTGCTAAGGAGGACAGACTTCATCCTCTAGATGATGGGGAGGGTTTTAAACAGGAGAACGACAAGGCTGGAACTTCAGATGGTGCAGCCCTCCGTGGAGGAGTTAGCCAGGCTAACTGACTGACCAACAGCCCTCTCTGAGTCCCACTGCCCTGCCTGGGCCACTGTTTGCATCTGGCTGGGACCCAGCCTACCCATCCAGGACACTGTGGATGACAGTGGGTGACAAAGACCTGTTCCATTGTCCAGAGATGGTGGCTTTGGCAGTGATAACCCATCACTTGGAGTGTGACCCTAAATGTCAAAAACCTGGGGCCTGTAGGCCGCCTCTGAGAAGCCAATAGGGCAGACTGGATCCCGATCCCCAGCACCACCCCCAACCCTGGCCATTCTGGTCTCTTGATTTCCAAATGAATTGTGTGATGTGGGTTTGGACAAGCTTTATGAAGATACTGGCTGTTTCCTAAAAGTGCTTTAGGATTGGTTTTTTTTTTCCCCCAGAGCAACTGTAGAGGGAAGCAGAAGATAAGAGTTAAAATTATTTAAAAACTCTACGTGTTTGCCTTTTCCAATATGTTTCCATAGAAACATAACTGGAATAAGCCACCAGTTTTAAAGCCAAGTGTAGTTCCATTACTCCAAATCTCTTGTTTGCTTCCACGGAAAGAGATGGTAAGGCCACGGAATACGGAGGGAAGTTTGAAATACCCCTCTGTCCAAAACTGCCCTTAACTTTATTACTGCCCAAATGGCCAGAAAGCCACAGAAACCAGACTGCAGGGAATTCCTGATACAGGTCGCTTGGCAGCCCGTGGGGACCAGCCTTCCATCATTTCTGTAAGTGAACATCATACGTGGCTCCTGTGGGTGGCTGGATTAAATGTGATTCTCTCTCTGGCTGCAACCTGCCTGGGCAGCAGATGGGGGAAGACTTCAGGGAGTGCAGTGGTCTCAGGATGCTGCCACGGTGGCTCCCTGTGGCTCTCTGGAATGTCAACGTTCAGTGACTTTGAGTGCTGTCCGCCATGTTTCTCCATTTCAAAACCATTTCAGAATGGTCAGATGGAGGTGTAGATGGTGGCCTGGTATGGAAGGAAGGCTTGGGAAAAAAATATACAACCCTTCCGCCTAGGATCACAGGCTGTCTTCACACCATCAGTATGTATTGAGTTTACTTTGGGGGGAAACTATCTGAAACTATTTTCCTTAAAAGAAAAAAATCCCATATGGGGGTGTGTATGTGCCCACATGCATATACACTCAATTCCTGGTTTTAATCTTACTTGATCTAAAAGCAGCATTTGACACAGTTCATCAAAACTTCCTCCTTGAAACCCTTTCTTAATATGGTTTCCAAGACACCAAACCCGTCTGATTTCTTTCTATCTCTGGGCTTCTCCTGCTGGGTCTCCTTTGCTGCTTCTCCCCACCTCTCTGGCCTCCAAACACTGATGGGATCCAGGGTCAGCACTTGGTCCCCTTCTCTTCCCCACCCATGTGCTCCTCCCCCAGGGCTTCCAGTGCTGTCTGCTTGCTGATCTCATCTAATGTCCCATCTCTAGCCCACACCTCTCTCTGAACCTCAGACCTGTATGTCCAACACCCCCTCACCATCACCGTCAGCAGCGTAGGTGCTCAAAAAAAAAGGTATCTTTTCCTTTTTTTCCAAGAATATCAAGCATATTTTAAAAACCTTTTAAACATGCTTGGCAGGTTTATCCACCCCTGCTATATCTGAAATGCAGCAACAGCCAGTCTTTCCATCAGACTCTGTAAAGCAGAGGAATGACTGAGATGTGGTGCAGAGAACTGAGCAGGGGGCCATGTCATGGGACTCCTGGTGGTCCTCACCTTGGTCTGGGGCATTTGTCTCTGGAGACCTCTCTCTCCTTCTTCAAAATTTCACCATGCATGGATGGCTCTCTTTTAACTTTCTGCCCATGCACAGCTCT
>NW_007727262.1:184117-185371 GCF_000696425.1 Galeopterus variegatus
ATCTTTTCCTTTTTTTCCAAGAATATCAAGCATATTTTAAAAACCTTTTAAACATGCTTGGCAGGTTTATCCACACCTGCTATATCTGAAATGCAGCAACAGCCAGTCTTTCCATCAGACTCTGTAAAGCAGAGGAATGACTGAGATGTGGTGCAGAGAACTGAGCAGGGGGCCATGTCATGGGACTCCTGGTGGTCCTCACCTTGGTCTGGGGCATTTGTCTCTGGAGACCTCTCTCTCCTTCTTCAAAATTTCACCATGCATGGATGGCTCTCTTTTGACTTTCTGCCCATGCACAGCTCTCTCTCATTCCCCCCCGCTCATGGACAAACAAACCTCTCTCCTGGTTACCCCATATCTGTCTGACCACGACTTCAAACTCTCATTCCCCGGCTCCTCCTCCCATGCCCATCACTAGCCAGGGGTTCCTAGGGCTCCAGTCAGGACTTCACTTCTCCCTGCACCCACTGTCTCTCTACACTCTTTCCCATGACTCTCAAGCTCACTGTGCTAACCTCTGCCCCACAAATCTCCACCTACTGGACAAACCACTCTCTTGTGCTCTAAGACATCATCCAATCTTCTGAGTCCCTTTGCCCAGAAGGCCCTCATGCATCTCAAACTTATGACCAGAGATGAATCCCTCATGATCCCTCTCAAACCCACTCCTCCTTCTGCACTCCGCTTCACTGAAGAGGTCCACCGCCCACCACCTCAGCAGAAGTCTGGGCATTGCCCCTGCTGCCTGCCTGTCCCCACCCCTTAGAGTCAATCAATCACCAAGTTTTGTCATGTCTGCTTCCTTAATATCCCCCCCACTTCTCTGTTGTTTCTGCCACTGCCCTGGTAAAGGTCACTGTCAGCTCCTGCCTGAATTACTGCAACAACATCTAGCCATCACCGGGCCTCCAGCCTCTCCCCTCCATCTGTTCTAACTCTGAAGCCAAGAAAGAACTGATCATGTCAATCCCCTGATTAAATATCTTTAATTTTGAAGTTTAAACCCCTCTGCCTGGCACATAAAGCCCCTAATGATTGGGGCTCTGCCTGCATCATCATGTGCCTTTCCTGTCACCTCCCCAAAGGCACCCTCAGCTTTGGCAAGCAGAACTGTTTCATAGTGTTTTTTAAAAAAGTTTTTTTAAGAAAAAGATATACTAACACGCTTAATGGTGAGAAACTAGATGCTTTCCTCCTAAGATCAGGAGCAAGGCTAGGATGTTCCTTCTCACCACTCTCATTCACTGTCATACT
>NW_007727262.1:185877-186447 GCF_000696425.1 Galeopterus variegatus
ATTGGCACTCAAACAAAATGAAATCAGTACAAATCTAACAAAATTCAACATCTATATGAGGAAATCTACAGAACTCTGATGAAGGAAAATCAAAGAAGATCTAAATAAATGAAGAGGTATTCCATGTTCATGGATAGGAAGACTCAATATTGTTAAGATGTCAGTACTTCCCAACTTGATTTATAGATTCAATGTAATCACAATCAAAATCCCATCAAGTTACTTTGTGGATATTGACACAATCATTCTAAAGTTTATAGGAAAGGTAAAAGACCCAGAAAGGCCAACACAATATTGACGAACAGAGTTAAAGGACTGAAACTCTCCAACTTCAAGACTTACTACAAAGCAATAGCAATCAAGACAGTGTGGGCGGTATTGGTGAAATAATAGACAGATCAACGTAATAAAATAGACAGCCCAGAAATAGACCCACACAAATATAGTCAGCTGATCTATGACAAAGATGCAAAGGCAACCCAATTGAGAAAGGATAGTCTTTTCAACAAATAGTGCTGGAAGAACTGGACATCCACAGGCACAAAAGTGAATCCAGACACAGACCTTCCA
>NW_007727262.1:187514-208628 GCF_000696425.1 Galeopterus variegatus
GAGGATGTGGAGTAACAGGAACTCCCATTCATTGCTGGCAGGAAGACAAAATGGTACAGCCGCTGGGGAAGACAGTTTGGTGGTTTCGGACAAAACTAAACATCGATCCAACCAGCACTTGCACTCTTAGGTATTACCCAAATGAATTGAAAACCTATGTCCACACGAAAACCTACACACAAATGTTTATAGCAATTTTATCCATAATTGCTGAAACCTGGAAGCAACAAAGATGCCCTTCAACGGGTGAGTGGATAAACAAACGGTGGACACCCAGACAATGGAATACGAGGATCCTTCAAAAAGTTTGTGGAAAAATAGAATTAAAAGATACGAATCTTTTCACAAACTTTTTGGAGACCTCTTGTATTATTCGGGGATAAAGAGAAATGAGCTATCAAGACATGAAAAGATATAGAAGAACCTTAAATACATATTACTAAGTCAAAGAAGCCAATCTAGAAAGGCTACATACTGTATGATTCCAACCAGAGGACATTCTAGAAAAGGAAAAGGTATGGATCAGTGGTTTCCAGGGGTTCATAAGGCATGGGGGATATTTAGCACAGTGAAACTGTTCTGTATGATACTGGCAAAGCCCATAGAACTGTACAACACAAAGAGTGAGCCCTACTGTAAACTATGGACTTGGGTGAAGAATAATGTATCAATATTGATTCGTCATTTGAACAAATGCACCACAGAATACAAGATGTTAATAACTGGGGAAACTGTGGGGGTGGGGAGCATATGAGAAATCTTTGTATCTTTGTTAAGTTTTTCTGTAGACCTATAGCTACTCTAAGAAATAAAGTCTATTAATTAAGTGTAAATAAATTCTGAAAATAATATACATCATACTTTCCAAAGGATAGACATAACAGATCTGTGCAATCTGGAGAATAACACTGCCAGAACCTTGCAGGCCCTCTGTGTGCCTTTCCCGATGATATTCTCCTACTCTGCCCACCAAGAGGTAAACACAATCTAGAATTTTCTATTAACAAGTACCTAATTTTTCTTGTTTATGATTTTACTACCTATGTATATATCCTTAAATAGCACTTTGTTTAGTTTCTCCAGGTTTTGAACTTGAAATATGTATGTGAAAAAATATTTTGGGTATTCATCTGTGATTTGCTGTTTTTGCTGTTGATTTGCTGTTGTCGAGATACATCCGAGCTGATGTGTCTAGCTGCAGATCATTCATTCCCACAGCTATATAGTGTTCCTTTGAAAATGCCACAATGCACATATCCATTCTGCTGCTGGGGACATTGGGATGCTCCCAGTTTTGGGTTATTATGAACAGTGCTGCTGTGAACACCCATGCTCGGGTCTCCTGGGCGCACATGAGACTTTCTTTAGGGATGTGCCCTAGTGGAACTGCTGGGCTATGGGGTGTGTGCATCCTTAGCTTTACTCATGTCAGGTTGTTTTCCAAGTGGTTGTTCCAAGGTACCAGCCTCCTCCCATGCATAGCATTCCATTGCCCTGTGTCTTTCTAGCACTTGGTTAATAGAACAGGCTGCCTGCTCTCCTAATGCAGCTGCCTCTGCCTGAGAGCCCTTCCTACCTCCTCCACCTGCTCATGGTGCTTTGGCTTTTAGCTGAGAAGCCTTTCCTGGCCCTCTGAGGCCAGACTGGTGCCCCTCCTTGGGCTCCACAGCACCCTGACCTCTCCCCAGCACACTGCCACGTGAAGTGGGAGATAGCCACTGCCTTATCTGTCTCCCTCCTGCTCTGAGGGGCCCTTGATGGCAAGGCCACATTGTGTCACCGCTGCCTCTCTGGAGTCCAGCATGGGGCCTGCTGCAGAGCCGGTTCTCAGTACATATTTGCTAAATGTTGTCAAGTAAATGAGAGCAAGGCTGGAATCAGTCTGGGGCACATGGGGAGGCTGGGGGTGAGGGAGGCTTGGCAGTGGTGTGGAGGCCGTGGGGTCAGCCTCTAGACCCACANCTGGGGGTGAGGGAGGCTTGGCAGTGGTGTGGAGGCCGTGGGGTCAGCCTCTAGACCCACAAACAAATTATCAGCCTGCTCTGAGGGGGGCTGTGTGCAGCCCCTGAAAGGAGAAGAAGTGGTGAAAACAGAACTCAGGACCTCTGTCCCCTTGTCTGGGGACCCCTTCCACCCGTATGTACAGTGGTCTGGTAGCATCTGGAGTCCAGCATGGGGCCTGCTGCAGAGCCGGTTCTCAGTACATATTTGCTAAATGTTGTCAAGTAAATGAGAGCAAGGCTGGAATCAGTCTGGGGCACATGGGGAGGCTGGGGGTGAGGGAGGCTTGGCAGTGGTGTGGAGGCCGTGGGGTCAGCCTCTAGACCCACAGCCAAACAAATTATCAGCCTGCTCTGAGGGGGGCTGTGTGCAGCCCCTGAAAGGAGAAGAAGTGGTGAAAACAGAACTCAGGACCTCCGTCCCCTTGTCTGGGGACCCCTTCCACCCGTATGTACAGCGGGATGGCAGCGTGATTAAAAGCAGGCTCTGCCACTCACTGGCTGTGTGACCTTAAGCAAGTCCCTGAACCTCTCTGTGTTCTCAGTTGCCTCATCTATAAAATGGGAGAAATAATAGCTCCTACGTCATGGATTGTTATAAAGATTAAACTAAATGAGCTCATACGTGTAAACCACTTAGAACAGTACCTAGCATGTGACAAGCACTATATAAATATTTATTACATAAAAATGAATAAGGATGTGGAGCTGGGATGCCCCCAGTATGACTCCGGGAGATTTTCATTCCCCGGCCGCGTGCATGCACTCTCAAGGGGAGAATCTCTTCCACAGGTCCTTCCTGTTATTCTCGAGCCCTTCATCCTAACTGCTGTCAGAACCTATACAAGCTGAAGTAATAGTGCTTATTCACCTGTGTGCTTAGTTTGCTCTCCCACTAGCCTGTAGGCCCCATGAGGTTAAGGGCCGTGACTGCATGATTGCCTCTGTGACCCCCTGAAAGATGCCATGGGGTGTTGGGCTGGGCACTGTAGAGGTAGCTCTGATGTGACCCTGCTCTGGAGAAGCTGGTGGTCTGGCAGGGTGGGGGCAGGGCTGTGCTCTGCAGAGAGGGACAGTGTGCCAAGAGTCCTCGTGGAGGACTGTTCGGGATGCTGGGGAGGGCAGGTGCTCCACTCTGTCGGAGCCAGCGAACTCAGGGACAGGTCGCCATAACACTGGTGCTGAAGCTCATGTCATTTACTCGGCAGAGGAGGTTTCAAAAGGGGGCACGGCATGGGCAGAGGCTTGGAAGTGTAACACAGAGCAAGGCCTATGTCTGGAATCTGAAGGCGTTCAGAGAGTTCGGAGCAAAAAAGGTGCCCAAGGCAGGTAAGGGGGAGGAGGGGCAGATCACAAAGATCTTCCGTCACCTCTCCCCCAGCCCTGGGCTTTCTCTCTGGCTGGGGGTCCTGGAAAACCAGCCCCTTGAAGGAGACTTTAGGACATTTTGTCCCCTGGGCACATTGTTTAACCACCGTGCAGTGTCTGACAGAGGAGGGTCTGAGAAAAACCAGCTGGCAGCTTGGCACTGTTTGGTGGAAAAACGACAGTGAACTGAGAGGGCTGTGGGTCGACAAATCCAAAGGTTCTGCTACCATGGCAACAGAGTGACAGGGCAACCCTAAAATAAGAGGAGAAAAAGAGGAGCCGCTAGGAAAGGTTCAGAGAGAAACCTCAGCAGATGCTTGCGGGAAGCACAGAGACAGCATATCAGGGCCTTGCCTTAGCCAAGCCGAGTGGCCCCGGGAAGGACCTTCCCCCTTCTCAGACTCAGTTCCCTCACGTACACAGAAAGGTGCTTTTGTGGTACCCCAGGGCTCCTCAGTTTGAGAACCATTGCCCTGGAAGGTCTGGAACATGCTAGGGTTCTAGGCACAGAGCCATCAACAGCAGCAGTACTTACTACAGAGTAGAAGGAAGAAAGGAAAAATCCATGATAGCAAACCATCAGTTACACACATTGGACTACACAAGGTTTAACTCATCTAAATGGTCCAGGGTCTCTTTAAACAGCTCCCCATTTCCATAGTCTGCTGACTTAGGCTGACTCCAGCCCTGCTGGCCTCTGCCTGCCACAGCCGGAGCCTTGAGGACCCCTTTGCACCCTCGGCTCCCACGTTAGCCTAGGGTGGAGGAGGCAGCCATTCAGCCCCCCAGTCCGCCCCTGGGCTCAGCATCCAGACACCTGGGTCTGGTCTCTGCCCACCTGTCCCAACTCCAGACCTTCTCATAAGCTCTGCCCAATTCACCTTGCTCCCCTTCCCTGATATCCTGGGCCCTCGGTCTGCCCATGACCGTAAATTTAGCCCTCATCTGCAGAACGTGAAAACATTTCCTTGCCCTACCCACTTCACAGATCTGTGGTCAATGAACGAAGGTCTAAGGAAAGCCTGTAAAACTGCAGAGAGTTAGCTG
The DNA here is from genome assembly GCF_000696425.1 of Galeopterus variegatus. Lineage (NCBI taxonomy): Eukaryota > Metazoa > Chordata > Mammalia > Dermoptera > Cynocephalidae > Galeopterus > Galeopterus variegatus. The sequence continues at coordinate 191,930 of NW_007727262.1, forward strand.
TCAGGTGCTGAAGGGCAGGGTAGGATGGTGGGTGACAGCGTGGGTAGCGGTGTTGCCACTCCCTGCTAGGTAACCTCGGGTAAGTCATACAGCTCTCTGGGTTTCTATTTCCTCACCAGTAAAATGGGTTATCAATAGCGCCTCTCTCATAGAGGTGTTGTGAGGTTTAAACAAGTTAACACAGAACACCAACGATCGTCGTCATCATTATTATCATTATCACTTGTTACTGTCATCACCCCAGGCTCTCCCTNCGATCGTCGTCATCATTATTATCATTATCACTTGTTACTGTCATCACCCCAGGCTCTCCCTAGCTCAGGAGCCCAGTTAGACAATGACAGCTCTTTCTAGTGTTGACATCCTGTCTGGATTTCTAAATTCTCGTGGTGGGTCGGGAATTCCCCCAGGATGGAGTGGGGAAGGCAGGTGCTATGTTGCCAGCTGTGTACGGTCAGTGGTGACCAGATGTCACCTCTCCTCTGGAAGCAGCCTGTCTGCCCGAGTGAACTCAGTTCCTGCCTTGTTGGCCCACAGGCACAGCCAGCGCTGGGTCCATCCTCTGCTAGTTCTGGCTGTGCCTGTCTGGAGTCCGCTTCCTCCCAGGATGTAGCAGAAGGCCGTGAGATGAGAGGCACAGTCCCAAGCCTCTCTCCTAAATGGCATTCTGCTCGGATAGCATAACTTCCTACTGGGCCAAGTAAACCCTCTGTCTCAAGATAAATGAGGCTGGGTATCTTATTTGCTGGAAAATCTTCTTGTCTAGAAGGATTAAAAACCTCTGTCCCCAATGCATAAAGTCATCATTTTCAGTTTAGTTTAAGAATTCACACTAACTTCCACAAAAAGATTTCCCTAATAATGCAGTGAGAGAAACGGAGATACTCATTTTCTCAGTAGAGCTTGCTATACCCTATGGAAATTACACCGAATGGTACGCCCAGTCCAGCCTGGTTCCACCCGACAAAGGCATGTTTAACTGTTCTAGGAGAAAGTCAACAAACCTGCAGCTTCCAAAGGGACTCAAACTTCCCTCGTTGACACCATCCCAGGAAGACCAACACGTGTTCAGAGCGAGGCGAATGCAAAGCCATTAAAAATATATTTAACAGAACTTTTATGTAAGTTTCTTTATTCTAACAACAAATATCTGATATCAAATGTGTGAAAAGAAATACAGTCATCCCTCTGTATCCATGGGGGGTTGTTCCAGGACCTCCTGCAGATACCCAAATCCAAGGACGCTCGAGTCTCTGATACGAAATGCTGTAGTGTTTGCACACCACATACCCAATCCTCCCGTACTCTGTAAATCATCTCTAGATTACTCATAATACCTAATTCAGTGTAAACGCTATGAAAATAGTAGTTATGCTGTATTGTTTTGGGAATAACCACAAGAAAAAAAGTCTGTATGTGTTCAGTACAGATACAAATTTTTTTCCAAATATTTTCAATCCACAGTTGGTTGAATGCATGGATGCAGAACCCCCCGGTATGGAGGACCGACTGTATGTACGTTGCTCTTCACTTTGAAGGTCACATGGTAACTAGAAGGAGCTATCAGAATGTTTGTTGTATGTTCGTAGCACTCCTTAGGGGGCTTACTTTAAAGGAGGAATAAAAATGGTCAATGATGGACCCTATAAATGGGGCCTTCTATAATGTGTGTGAATGCACTCTTAAACAGCCCAACATTTCCCCTTAATTCTGCATATATTAATATTAATATTAAATTCTTTCAGGCTACCTTATATTTGGCCTTCCTGAAATATTATGTATCTCCAACGGAAGGAAATGGAATTAATGAGGTGCTCCTGATGGGGAACTGGACCCCTGAGTGTCCTGAGGGCATGGGGGGCTTACCTCCATGCTGTACCTCTCCACTGTCCTTCGCAGCGGGTCCACAGCCTGCCAGCAAATCAGGATGCACAGGTCAATCAGCAGCATGCCCCCAACGATCACAAGTAGTTTCTGGTCCTTGATGATCTGCAGAGAGGGAAGGAGCAGAGGCGCGTGGATGTGAGAGGGAGCTTTCCAGGCAGCAGCTGGAGCGTCAGGTCGGGGAGTGATCACACCATGCACCCCCAGCTTGAGAGTCTCCTGAGACTCTCCACACCCACAGGATGGATCCAGCCAAGCTCCTTTGCTTGGCATCTAAGACCTTTCACAAGTTTGGCTGGCCACTCCCCAAACACCCATGTGCACTTTGTTGAAGTTTGACCACTCTTAGTCTGTGGCCGAGCTGTGATTTGCACCCTCCAGGTCTTTGTAGGTGCTGGTTCTTTTGTCTGAAACATGCTCTTATTTCTGTCTGGCAAAATTTAATAATCCTTAAAGTCCCCGATCAATTGTCACCTCCTCCACAAAGTCCACTCTAACTCCCCCAACAGAACTAACTACTCCCATACCACGATGGAAGTAATCAGTCCACATAATTATCAGGAGTAATCAGTAGTAACAACATGGAGAAGAACAACTAACACTCAATGAGCACTTACTCTGTGCCTACCGCTGGGCTGATGACTTTACGTGCATTGTCTCCTAAAGGCAGATACTATCATTATTTCCATTTTACCGATGAAGAAACTGAGGCTTGTAGGGGGGGCTAAGTCACTTGCTCAGGTAATAAAGCTAATAAGAGATGAAGCCCAGATTTGAACCACATTCCTCCTTTCTCCAGAGTTCACACCCTCAAACATTTACAGCACAGACTAGACGCTATATTAAGTCGTACACACGTCCACCTTCTTCAGTAAACCAGGCAACCCTGGAAAGGAGGGAAGCCCATTTTACTTACCTGTGTACCCTCAGCATTTAGCAGGGCCTGGCATGCAGTGGGTACATAAAAGTTTGGTGGATTGAATTGAGATAAAGGAATATAAAAAGAGAAATACAACTCCCATCCCTCTTTGCAGCCTGAGATATTTTTATATTGCTGGGAGATTCCCTCTCCATTTTATATCTGTTTGATAGGAATTGGCATGGGGACAAATGCTATCAGCACCAAAGCTGACCCGTATTTCACTCACTGCATGTTTATATGTCCTCACCTCCCCACAGCACCACAAACAAAAGCTAATGTGATGAAGTAATTCTGGAAAAGACGCATGGAAAAATAAATAAAACTGAGGCAGAAGCTTCAGAAATATCACCAGGTCTGGCTTTGAATGATTAAAGCCATTTTTAAAGGAGAAAAAGAAACTCAAGAGGCCTGTCTGTGGTCGAACATGAAAAGAAGAGGAAAGAGCTGCTGAGTTGTTGCCAAAGAGATCAAATCCAGCAAAACTTCTTTATCTGGGGGCAGGGCACTGGCAAAGCCCCTTCTTTGAGATTGTCAGTAAGGATCCAGTGAACTGCTGATGCTTTGCAGAAACCTGGCTTAACCCTCTCCCTCTGGGGAACTAGGCAACTTCCTGCTAGCCTTGAGAAACTGGGGCAAAAGGAAGAAATGCCTGAGGAGCTTAGGAGTGGGAGGACAGGCTGGAAGGGGCCTCTCTGCATGAGGCTGAACACAGGGCTGTTTGAGCCCCAGGCGTTTGCCCATGCTGTGCCTGACCCTTAGAAGGTCCTCCCCCACCTTTCTGCTGCCACATTCCTACCCTGATTTCATGATCGAGCTCAAGCAGCTTCTCCTCTGTGAATCCAGGCATGCCCTGCATGGAGTACAGATGACCTTAAAAGACAAGTACCAGAATTTCTCTCTCATAAATGTGATAAAGTAAGGTCCTTCCAATTTTAAGGCTCAAGTATGAAGTTTGAGGGAGTATGGAGCAGCAGAATTTGGAAGGATCTGGAATTACATGGACCTGGGTTAGAATCCTGGCTCCATTCCTTGCTACCCATGTGACCATGGAAAGATCACTTCCTCTCTCTCATTTTGCATTTCTCATTTGTAAAATGGCCAGGGGCAGAGGGAGGAGGAGGGCAGGGAGGCTCACGCGTTATTCTCTAAGTATGGTATAAAGAAAAGATCAATATGGACCACACAAGTATGGTATAAAGGAAAGTTCTGGAATTAGAAGACCTCATTCTAATCTTGGTTCTTGTCAAATGTGATCTTAGGCAAACTGCTTAACTTTGCTAGGCCTCAGTTTCCTTATGTTTAAAGTGGGGCCAGTGATCTTAAGCTGCAGAGTTGGTATAAGAATAAAATGAGATGAGGTGTACAAAGTAATTAGTATAGGGGCACAGAGAAATTCTCCACAAATGGCAGCTGTTTGGCTACGATTACTTGGGTTTTGACAGTTAGTGATTCTGTTTATGTGTAGGACAGTGACATCTAGGGACAGAGTGTAATATTGCACCTCTGCTCTACTAGACACAAGACTAATCATCACACAGATGGATCCATAGTGGGAAGATCCTGAGATTGTGAGGAGAGGACACGTCTAATTCCCTTTTGGCATCATTCCCAAAGCCTGGCACTTGACTAGTGTTTGTGGCTGAATGGATTTAGTAATTAGGATTTAGTTTAGCTCAGTAGTTATGAATCACATTTTGTTCATTAACTGCAGAAATATTTATTCAGTGCCTACCCTGAGTCAGGTTCTGTTCTAGGCACAGGGGATGCAACAGTGGCAAAAACACTGTTCCCTCATGCAGCATGCATTTTAGTGGGAAAGACTAAATATTTGTTTAATAGCAAGTAATTAAACAAATACACCCATGCATATACAAAATATAATGTCGAGGAGAAGTGATTTAAAATAGCTTTAACTAATGAAAACTGAGGGAAAGAAAGAAAAAAACAGCACTGACCTGACCATACAAATCTGAGCACAAGGGAATCTGTGCACCAGGCAAGGCCATCTCTCTCACCTCAGCATCTCTGACTTCCTGCCCTCTTTTATTTTATTTTATTTTATTTTTTTTATTTTATTATTTTTTTTTCCTTTTTGTCTTTTTTCGTGTCTGGCAACGGATCGCAACCCTCGGTGCTGCGCCCGCACTTCGCTCAGCCAGTGAGCGGGAACCGGTCTGTATGTGGGATCTGAACCCTCGGCGGGAGCGCCACCACGCTCCCAAGCGGCGCACTGTAGCAGTGCACCACCGGGTCGGCCCCTTCCTGCCCTCTTTTTCAGTTTCTCCTTAAAAAATGCCTGAACTACTCTCTAGGTTATGTCAGCACAGACTGATGCCTTTGTAGGCTGTCCTCTTTCTGAGGCTAGGAGGTTACTAGTGCTGCACTCTCACTGAGTGAGAGATGGGAGTGAAGGCCCCAGTAATGGTTAAGCACCTGGTTCTGGAATCAGATGTGAGTTTGAAATGAGCTTTCTAGTTGCGTGGTCTTGATAAGTTCCCTAACCCTTCTGAGCCACTGAAGTGGGGACAATAACCACACAAGCCACATTAGATTACTAGAGCCTGGCTTACAGCACCTGTTCCACAGATGTCAGCTATTATTACTTAATGTCACCTCCCATTGCTGTTTAGAGCAAAGATTAACAAACTACAGATTTGGCCCACTGCCTGTTTTTGTAAATAAAGTTTTATGAGCACACAGCCATGCTCATTTATTTACATATTTGTCTATGGCTGCTTTCATTCTATAAAAGCAGAGTTGAGTAGCTGCGACAGAGACAGCGTAGGCCCCAAAGTCTCAATTATTTACTATCTGGCTTTTTATGGAAAAATTTGGCTGATCCCTGGTTTAGAGAAAAGGGCACTTGTTTATTTCTTCAAAAACTCCAGATGTTTTGACTGATTCCGACTGGCCTCCTACTAGGGCCAACTCGCTGCCTGAGGGAACACCATTCAGGGGGAACACAGTGTGGATGGGGCCCTGGGATCCTGCCTGGCAGTGGCCCTGCCCTCCTGCCGTCACTCAGACGGCTGATGCTTAGAGGTAGCTGCTGAAAACCCNAACAACATGGAGAAGAACAACTAACACTCAATGAGCACTTACTCTGTGCCTACCGCTGGGCTGATGACTTTACGTGCATTGTCTCCTAAAGGCAGATACTATCATTATTTCCATTTTACCGATGAAGAAACTGAGGCTTGTAGGGGGGGCTAAGTCACTTGCTCAGGTAATAAAGCTAATAAGAGATGAAGCCCAGATTTGAACCACATTCCTCCTTTCTCCAGAGTTCACACCCTCAAACATTTACAGCACAGACTAGACGCTATATTAAGTCGTACACACGTCCACCTTCTTCAGTAAACCAGGCAACCCTAAGGCAACCCCGGAAAGGAGGGAAGCCCATTTTACTTACCTGTGTACCCTCAGCATTTAGCAGGGCCTGGCATGCAGTGGGTACATAAAAGTTTGGTGGATTGAATTGAGATAAAGGAATATAAAAAGAGAAATACAACTCCCATCCCTCTTTGCAGCCTGAGATATTTTTATATTGCTGGGAGATTCCCTCTCCATTTTATATCTGTTTGATAGGAATTGGCATGGGGACAAATGCTATCAGCACCAAAGCTGACCCGTATTTCACTCACTGCATGTTTATATGTCCTCACCTCCCCACAGCACCACAAACAAAAGCTAATGTGATGAAGTAATTCTGGAAAAGACGCATGGAAAAATAAATAAAACTGAGGCAGAAGCTTCAGAAATATCACCAGGTCTGGCTTTGAATGATTAAAGCCATTTTTAAAGGAGAAAAAGAAACTCAAGAGGCCTGTCTGTGGTCGAACATGAAAAGAAGAGGAAAGAGCTGCTGAGTTGTTGCCAAAGAGATCAAATCCAGCAAAACTTCTTTATCTGGGGGCAGGGCACTGGCAAAGCCCCTTCTTTGAGATTGTCAGTAAGGATCCAGTGAACTGCTGATGCTTTGCAGAAACCTGGCTTAACCCTCTCCCTCTGGGGAACTAGGCAACTTCCTGCTAGCCTTGAGAAACTGGGGCAAAAAGAAGAAATGCCTGAGGAGCTTAGGAGTGGGAGGACAGGCTGGAAGGGGCCTCTCTGCATGAGGCTGAACACAGGGCTGTTTGAGCCCCAGGCGTTTGCCCATGCTGTGCCTGACCCTTAGAAGGTCCTCCCCCACCTTTCTGCTGCCACATTCCTACCCTGATTTCATGATCGAGCTCAAGCAGCTTCTCCTCTGTGAATCCAGGCATGCCCTGCATGGAGTACAGATGACCTTAAAAGACAAGTACCAGAATTTCTCTCTCATAAATGTGATAAAGTAAGGTCCTTCCAATTTTAAGGCTCAAGTATGAAGTTTGAGGGAGTATGGAGCAGCAGAATTTGGAAGGATCTGGAATTACATGGACCTGGGTTAGAATCCTGGCTCCATTCCTTGCTACCCATGTGACCATGGAAAGATCACTTCCTCTCTCTCATTTTGCATTTCTCATTTGTAAAATGGCCAGGGGCAGAGGGAGGAGGAGGGCAGGGAGGCTCACGCGTTATTCTCTAAGTATGGTATAAAGAAAAGATCAATATGGACCACACAAGTATGGTATAAAGGAAAGTTCTGGAATTAGAAGACCTCATTCTAATCTTGGTTCTTGTCAAATGTGATCTTAGGCAAACTGCTTAACTTTGCTAGGCCTCAGTTTCCTTATGTTTAAAGTGGGGCCAGTGATCTTAAGCTGCAGAGTTGGTATAAGAATAAAATGAGATGAGGTGTACAAAGTAATTAGTATAGGGGCACAGAGAAATTCTCCACAAATGGCAGCTGTTTGGCTACGATTACTTGGGTTTTGACAGTTAGTGATTCTGTTTATGTGTAGGACAGTGACATCTAGGGACAGAGTGTAATATTGCACCTCTGCTCTACTAGACACAAGACTAATCATCACACAGATGGATCCATAGTGGGAAGATCCTGAGATTGTGAGGAGAGGACACGTCTAATTCCCTTTTGGCATCATTCCCAAAGCCTGGCACTTGACTAGTGTTTGTGGCTGAATGGATTTAGTAATTAGGATTTAGTTTAGCTCAGTAGTTATGAATCACATTTTGTTCATTAACTGCAGAAATATTTATTCAGTGCCTACCCTGAGTCAGGTTCTGTTCTAGGCACAGGGGATGCAACAGTGGCAAAAACACTGTTCCCTCATGCAGCATGCATTTTAGTGGGAAAGACTAAATATTTGTTTAATAGCAAGTAATTAAACAAATACACCCATGCATATACAAAATATAATGTCGAGGAGAAGTGATTTAAAATAGCTTTAACTAATGAAAACTGAGGGAAAGAAAGAAAAAAACAGCACTGACCTGACCATACAAATCTGAGCACAAGGGAATCTGTGCACCAGGCAAGGCCATCTCTCTCACCTCAGCATCTCTGACTTCCTGCCCTCTTTTATTTTATTTTATTTTTCAAATGTGATCTTAGGCAAACTGCTTAACTTCGCTAGGCCTCAGTTTCCTTATGTTTAAAGTGGGGCCAGTGATCTTAAGCTGCAGAGTTGGTATAAGAATAAAATGAGATGAGGTGTACAAAGTAATTAGTATAGGGGCACAGAGAAATTCTCCACAAATGGCAGCTGTTTGGCTACGATTACTTGGGTTTTGACAGTTAGTGATTCTGTTTATGTGTAGGACAGTGACATCTAGGGACAGAGTGTAATATTGCACCTCTGCTCTACTAGACACAAGACTAATCATCACACAGATGGATCCATGGTGGGAAGATCCTGAGATTGTGAGGAGAGGACACTTCTAATTCCCTTTTGGCATCATTCCCAAAGCCTGGCACTTGACCAGTGTTTGTGGCTGAATGGATTTAGTAATTAGGATTTAGTTTAGCTCAGTAGTTATGAATCACATTTTGTTCATTAACTGCAGAAATATTTATTAAGTGCCTACCCTGAGCCAGGTTCTGTTCTAGGCACAGGGGATGCAACAGTGGCAAAAACACTGTTCCCTCATGCAGCATGCATTTTAGTGGGAAAGACTAAATATTTGTTTAATAGTGAGTGATTAAACAAATACACCCATGCATATACAAAATATAATGTCAAGGAGAAGTGATTTAAAATAGCTTTAACTAATGAAAACTGAGGGAAAGAAAGAAAAAACAGCACTGACCTGACCATACAAATCTGAACACAAGGGAATCTGTGCACCAGGCAAGGCCATCTCTCTCACCTCAGCATCTCTGACTTCCTGCCCTCTTTTTCAGTTTCTCCTTAAAAAATGCCTGAACTACTCTCTAGGTTATGTCAGCACAGACTGATGCCTTTGTAGGCTGTCCTCTTTCTGAGGCTAGGAGGTTACTAGTGCTGCACTCTCACTGAGTGAGAGATGGGAGTGAAGGCCCCAGTAATGGTTAAGCACCTGGTTCTGGAATCAGATGTGAGTTTGAAATGAGCTTTCTAGTTGCGTGGTCTTGATAAGTTCCCTAACCCTTCTGAGCCACTGTTCCCATCTACAAAGTGGGGACAATAACCACACAAGCCACATTAGATTACTAGAGCCTGGCTTACAGCACCTGTTCCACAGATGTCAGCTTTTATTACTTAATGTCACCTCCCATTGTTGTTTAGAGCAAAGATTAACAAACTACAGATTTGGCCCACTGCCTGTTTTTGTAAATAAAGTTTTATGAGAACACAGCCATGCTCATTTATTTACATATTTGTCTATGGCTGCTTTCATTCTATAAAAGCAGAGTTGAGTAGCTGCGACAGAGACAGCGTAGGCCCCAAAGTCTCAATTATTTACTATCTGGCTTTTTATGGAAAAATTTGGCTGATCCCTGGTTTAGAGAAAAGGGCACTTGTTTATTTCTTCAAAAACTCCAGATGTTTTGACTGATTCCGACTGGCCTCCTACTAGGGCCAACTCGCTGCCTGAGGGAACACCATTCAGGGGGAACACAGTGTGGATGGGGCCCTGGGATCCTGCCTGGCAGTGGCCCTGCCCTCCTGCCGTCACTCAGACGGCTGATGCTTAGAGGTAGCTGCTGAAAACCCTCTCTTGGCATTTTCCTTAAGCTGAGCCCAGGTGAAGGTCTGAGGGCATGTCCCCAGATGCTTGTGTTGCTCATGTCATTGCCTGTGACAGCACCTAGTCATGTCTGTAGTGAACTTCCCTGGTCCTCAGAAGACATCTGTCCCCAGAACAGACGGTCTCATTGCTGAGTTACTGCTGTCATCTCAACACTTCCGTCTGGTCCCAGTGAGAGGCAGAAGAAAGACTGTAATAAGGCTTCTCAATTTAAGATTTTACGATTGGTCTTTAGAAAAAACAGTAAAATGCTATAAAGATACCGAATATGGAAGCATTAAGTTCCCACATGTCAATACTTTCTTTAATAGGCTTCTTTTCCTTTAATGTCTTTAAAAACATGGCCATATGGGGTGAAGTTTTGTATATGTGTTTGAGAGGTCATGCCCTTGTGGGTGGAGGGAGAATGGGGTGGGAGCCAAAGAAAGAAAAAAAGGATAAAAAGACTATATTGAAAAAAGGCGTATGATTGCATTTACAAATTTAGGTATGTCCAATATAGGTGTCAATTAAAAAAAATTAAGGGGCTCACTAAAAAGAGCCCAAATGTCTTTAAAAGAAACCCAGTAAAACAAGTTAGTCACAAAGGACAAATATTGTATGATTCAACTTATATGAGGATCCTCAAGGAGTCAGATTCCGAAAGATGGACCGTGGTGGCCAGGGCTGGGGATTAGTGTTTAATGGGTATGGGTTTCAGCTTGGGAGGATGAAAAGGCTTTGGAGGTGGATGGTGGTGATGGTGGCACAATACGAATGAACGGTATGAAGTGCCAAAGCCTTGGAGTGCAAGACTTGGTCACCAACTTTGCTGTGAAAATGATGCAGGCCAGATGAACACAGCATTCCCGTGCGAGAAACTCCTGGGGTGGCCCTAACTAGGCTATCCAGTTATTCTAGAAGCAGGTTTGTGGTGCTGCAGCTAAGCATCACTTATCAACCAAACGAGAGGGGGGTCGAGTGGAGAAGAGAAACTTACACCTCACATGGTGGAGCACTCAGTCGGGGGCCAGACGGTTTTGCAAAGGCTGGGGCACTTGCACTTCAAAATGGGGCTCTTCTCCACGATTCCAGTTTTTTTTGTTTTTTTTTTTTCCCTTTTTGTCTTTTTTCGTGTCCGGCAATGGATTGCAACCCTCAGTGTCGTGCCTGTACCGGGCTGGGACCGGCAACGGGATCGCAACCCTCAGTGTTGTGCCCGCACCTCGCTCAGCCAGTNCCGAAAGATGGACCGTGGTGGCCAGGGCTGGGGATTAGTGTTTAATGGGTATGGGTTTCAGTTTGGGAGGATGAAAAGGCTTTGGAGGTGGATGGTGGTGATGGTGGCACAATACAAATGAACGGTATGAAGTGCCAAAGCCTTGGAGTGCAAGACTTGGTCACCAACTTTGCTGTGAAAATGATGCAGGCCAGATGAACACAGCATTCCTGTGCGAGAAACTCCTGGGGTGGCCCTAACTAGGCTATCCAGTTATTCTAGAAGCAGGTTTGTGGTGCTGCAGCTAAGGATCACTTATCAACCAAACGAGAGGGGGGTCGAGTGGAGAAGAGAAACTTACATCTCACACGGTGGAGCACTCAGTCGGGGGCCAGACGGCTTTGAAAAGGCTGGGGGACTTGCACTTCAAAATGGGGCTCTTCTCCACGATTCCAGTTTTTTATAGAAGCAAGGTTGGTTTTTATTGTTGCTGCTTTGCTTCATTTTTTTAATTGTAGCAAAATATACATAACACAAAATTTACTATTGGAATCAATCTTTTTTTTTGGCGGCTGGTGGCTGCCGGGATCCAAACCCTTGACCTTGATGTTATCAGTATCAGGCTCTAACCCAGTGAGCTAACCTGCCAGCCCTATTTTCACTGTTTTTAAGTGGACAGTTCAGTGCCATTAACTGAATGGAGGTGACCTTGTGCGATTGGTGTCCCCTCACATCAGCACCCCCCAAGGGTCGAGTCATTTTCATCCATGCACGAACCTTTTCTCTCTCATACCGCTTTCTGTCCCTGACGTCACCTTCACTGTCCTTGACGTCATCCACACCCCCACCCCCACTCCCCTCCCCTCCCCTGGTGCTCTCCTCACCATCGCAGTCACCCTCCTCGGGGTCCCCGAGGACATAATTACTGTCCTCTGATGTCTACCTCCTTCACCTTCTAGTCCTCTAACCTCATACCTTTCAAGGGACCTGTGTTTTACTCCACTGTCCCTGACATTATCACTCTTTAAAAAAAGTTAAAAAAAAAAAAGTTGAAAAATAAAAAAAGGAAAAAGGAAAGTTAAAAAATGAAAAAGTACAGAAAAAGGTTAAAAAAGAAAAAGTGAAAAAAGTGAAAAACATATAAAAGTAAAAAGTAAAGAGAAAAGTTTTAAAAAGTATAAAAAAGTAAGAAAACTAAAACAAAGTAAAAAAAATGTTTGAAACAAGAGTAAAAAAGGGGGGCTTCTCTGCTCCCCACACGTGGGCCCACCACAAGCGTGCGTCGTCAGAGCCCGCCCAGACCCTCCGGTGTGGAGCGAGTCCCCCTCGGGTCGGGCAGTACAGTAGGACGCACGCTGAGCTCCTGCTCTGGAGACCGCGCCCCATCACTGCCCGACACGGAGCTTCCAGACAATTGAACTCCTGACGTTTCCCCTGACATGTCTGGTGAATTGTCGCCAGACAACTGAGTGTTCTTGCTCAGCAATTCACACGAATAACAGAACAGAAAGGCTAGTTCTTTATTACAGGTGACATTATGGATGACTCACAAATCCACAATGCGAGTCCTCCAAACCAGGATGGAATTGGAGGAAATGGCAAAGCATCTCTTTGGCTAGAGCTGCAGAGCAGCAGGGCCCCAGAAGTCACCCAGGCTGGTGTCTCTCAAACTTCGGCTGCCTGGAGACTGGTGAAAACACAGGTCCTTGGGCTCCATCCCAGGATTCTGGTTCCTTAGGACTGGGGTGGGGCCCAAGAATTTGCATTGTAACAAGCTCCCAGGTGAGGGTGTTGCTGGGCACCCCACTATGAGTAACCCTGATCCAGCCCAGAGGTCCTCAACCCTGGCTGTATACTAGGATCATCTGGAAATGTCTAAAAATTACTGATGCTCAGCTCTGGCTCCAGAGATTTAGTTTCAACTGGCCTGGGCCAGGTTACTTTTTGTGGTTTTCAAAGCTCCCATGGGATTGTAACATGCATCCAGGGCTGAGAATGACAGGGATGACCAGGCCTTTCATCTCACAGAAGGGAGTTGTCATAAATGCTGCTTCTGTGGCCCAGGGAGGGGAGGGGCCCCTGAAGGGTGGCACAGGGAGTGGGTGGCAGAGCCAGGCTCTTTTCTCCCTCTAAATGCAACCTACAGTTTGCCTGAGGAGGCCCAGGTGTCAGCAGGAGGCAGAGAATGAAGGATATATCCCCACCTCATCTGGAGAGGGCAGGGGCTGCAGCTCCCGAAGCAGCCCTGGTAGTGAGGAGGTGGGTGGCAGGGCTGAGGAGTGGGAGGTGCCCCTTGGGTCCCAGGCAGGAGATCACAGAATCACAGCTTAGGAAACAGTGCTATTGCAATATGTCCCCATTTTATAGATGAGGAAACAGAGGCCCAGAAAGACAAAGAGATTTGTCTAAGGTCACAGGGTAGGTCAGTGGCTGAGCAGGGACTAGACACCAGTCTCCTGCTTTGCCTGCTGTCCCCACTGCCTGGGGCACTAGGGCTTGTAACCCAGGCCAGGTAACCAGATGGCAAAACACAAGTTCTAGATGAAGAATCGGAACAAGCCCCAGAGAGGGATGAGCCCACAGTGTGGGATCTGCTGAGGAGGGGTCTGTGAACAGGTTATGAGGCGCTTAAAAAGCACACACACGAGTGTGAATGGGGATGAGGGTGGAGCAAAAAGAGGAGTTTTGGAAAGAGATTATCATGGTGCTATGAGACTCCGCCCCCAGGTGAGAGGGATGGGGGATGGGGTGAAGTGCTTCTCTGTGACCTCAAATCCAAGGAAAGGCTGCAAGGAGACCATTTGGATGGCTTGATAGATGGGCCGATGCCTGAGTCCTGACTGAGAAACCTAAAGGGAGCTGACAGGCTGGGCAGGTGCTGCGAGGATGGAACAAAAGAGGGGAGCCGTACAGCGTTCGTGGGAGCAAAGGACACGTGAATGTTTCCTGTGCACTAGACGTGGACCATGGGCCAGGGAGAGCTGGTGTGTCCGTTCTAAGACATGCTAAGGGAGGATGGGAGGTGACTCTGAAAGTGGGGAACCGCATGGTGCTCAGGGGTGGAGGAAGAAGCCACAGTGGCCAATTAGGGGAATATTTCAGCCACCTGAAGTGTACTGCAGGAGAGAAAGTCCCAGCGATGAGAGACCCATGAAATCACCCCATGAGAGTCTCAAGGGCCCACTTAAATCCCTGCCTGGCCCAGCAAGCCCAATGCAGTTCCCGGCAAGTAAGGTCTTTTCTGCCCCTTCCATCACTCCAAGCTCCAATTCTGGAGGGGCCAGACATCTCGGTGAGTAGACTGATGGGGAAAAAACTCAGGCTGGCCACAGACACAAGTAGTCAGCCTGTGCCCCCTCTCCGAGGCAGGGGGCCAGCCTGATGCAGGCCTGAGCTGGGGGAGGGAAGTTGTGCCACTGAACGCAGCTGGAAATTTTGAATATTATGATGAAATTCATATATTAGTTAGTTACTGACCAGAGGACCTTCAAACTCCTGAGACTGACCCTAAATTGTATCAGGAACAAGAGAAGAACCAGCAGCCCTGCAAGAGTTAGAGAGGACAGTGCTGGACAAAGTTTCTCTGTGACTATGTCCTAAGCATCGGGCTCAGTCAACATCACAGCTACACCCAACCACATGGGTGGCAAATGCTTTCCACCCCCACGAAGACGGAGCTCCTGTCCGCTAAGGGCCTCTTTGAAAATGGAATCATTAAATTAGGTCCTCATCCTGTTTCACTCCCCTCTTAAAAGTTCAGATTTCTTGATGTGGCTCCTGCCTGCCCCTCCAGTCTCTTCTGGCACCCTGTCCCTGTGAATCCCCTGTCCCAGCCATACTGAGCCCCTCTCAGCCCCTTGACCATACCCATACTATCCCCAGGCCTCCATGCACACTGTGCCCTCTGCAGGGTTTGCAGTGTCCCTGTCCTCTTTGTCTGGCTAACTCCCACTCACCCTTGGGCTCCGGGTGGCACTTCCTACATAGAGTCCATCCTGAGTGCCTCAAGCACCAGCACCTCCATATGTCCCCAACCAGCCCTTATTCCTGTGTGTTGTAAATGCTTTGTTAATGATCTGATTTTCCCAGGAGGCCAAAGGCGGCAGAAGGTGGGGATGGTGTTTCGCTTGAAACCCGAGCAGATAGCTCAGTGCTGGGCACACAGTAGGTGCTTTGTATATCTTTAATAAATCAATGCTGAGTGAATGTTGCCAGCACCCTGAAATGGAAGGAGAGCGATTACCTTCTTCTTCATTTTCACGTTTTTGAAGATAGCATGGACCCTCCAGGTCTTCGCAAACATTGCTCCAAAGGCAGTTGTGTAGCCCACGGTGAGAATCCAGGTCCTGACCTAGAGGCCACAAGAAAACAGAGGTTAACATCCCTCCTGTGGACGGACCTGTCAGGATGAGACCACCCCAGCCAGGGGATCTAGATGGTGGGGTACTGTTGAGCTTCACCAGCATCTGCAGTCCTTTGGTCAAATTCCAATTTTATAGGCATTCAGTTCAATCAGCTGCTTGCCACACCCAGGGCACTGGGCACAGAGGAGCAGGAGATTCGCATCCTGCCTTTGATGGGTCCACAGCCCCGAGTGAGCCAGGCAGAGAGAGGAGCGGAGTGCCCTCAGGACTGCTGGGGGGTCACTAAGAAAGTGATGGGCCAGCCTTCTGGCCTTCCCTTCCTCCCTTTCTTCCTCCTGCTGCCCAGCCATCTCCCCCCATGGTCAGGACGCTTGGCTATGACAGCACAGTGTGACCTTTGTTGTCCAGTTTCTCAGCATCAGGCCAGCCTGGCCACTGAGCCAACACTTGGGCCTGGGGTCCCTCCTCAGGACTAGGGCCCTGTCTGGCTCTCACTTTGGTCTCATCAGACCAAAGTGTGCCCTTATCCCCAGCCCTGGGCTGGTAGCAGACGGGAACAGCCAGCTCTGATAGGAGTCTACAAACCTGGATCCCTGCAGGCTGGGACAGGCTGGCCACCACCTGTGAAGCTTTGGGGGCTCCAGGGTGCCTACTCTCCACCTGTAGGGGCTGGCTTGGACACCCTCCAATAACCAGAAGACTCGCAGGTCTCCAGCTTGGGCCCCCATCATGGCCCAGCCCTATCTGTGCACCACTGAGTTCTCAGGCCTCCCGCTCACTGGCACAAAAAAGCCTCATGCTTCGTGAACTGCGGTTCTAGGCTCTGGTCTTTCCCCTGCTCTCCCTCAGCTCTGTGGAGCTAAGTTCCCTTTGAGAAGTCCCAACCCGCCTCCGCTGACCACAGCAGAAAAGTGGACGTTGCAGGAGAAAAACAGAGATGGCCAGGCTTCAGCCGACAGATCAGGCCCCCTGTGTCTGGAGGAACTGGGCATAGCAAGTTTGCTTGGCAAGCTCCTTCTAGCCCTGAGCTGCCACCAGCATGTTAGGACGTTTCCAGAAACACTCCCAGCCCAGTCCCTTCACAAAGTCATTCTGCTCCTGCCTTTCTAACAACTTGGCTCTCCAGCTTTTCAGAGGCAGGACATTTCCCCTTTCCATTTTATTTGTGAAGATGGGAACCCGCTGAGTAAATAGCAAGGCTGACCCCTAAATCAGGGGAAG
>NW_007727262.1:209200-212144 GCF_000696425.1 Galeopterus variegatus
AAGTCCCAACCCGCCTCCGCTGACCACAGCAGAAAAGTGGACGTTGCAGGAGAAAAACAGATGGCCAGGCTTCAGCCGACAGATCAGGCCCCCTGTGTCTGGAGGAACTGGGCATAGCAAGTTTGCTTGGCAAGCTCCTTCTAGCCCTGAGATGCCACCAGCATGTTAGGACATTTCCAGAAACACTCCCAGCCCAGTCCCTTCACAAAGTCATTCTGCTCCTGCCTTTCTAACAACTTGGCTTTCCAGCTTTTCAGAGGCAGGACATTTCCCCTTTCCATTCTATTTGTGAAGATGGGAACCCGCTGAGTAAATAGCAAGGCTGACCCCTAAATCAGGGGAAGGACGGCAGCATTACAGCGATTGCTCAGATACACAGACGGGTGAAGTGTGAACGTTGACAATGGTATGAGTGGGGACTGAGCCCTCTGTTTCCTTTTCTTTTTCATTTCAAAAACAAGGGGGAAATCAGAAGGGCAAGAATGACCCATAGTGCTTTAGAGAGGGCGTAGGATGGCCACATTCTTATAACACCAGGATGCAAGAAAAGTAAACAGAACAGGGTGGTGGAAGAGCCAATCATGTGGAATTTAAACCTGAGCCTATCTAATGACCATCGTACACTCCCCACCATGTTAGAGGTGCATGGGACCTTACAGGTCATCTCATTCATTCATTCATTCACTTGTTCACTTGTTCATCTGTTCAATCAACAGGTATTATTAGGCCACAGGCAAAGTATATAATAATCAAAGCAAACAACAGCAGCAGCAAAAATCAGGGTGATTTTTTAGAGCTGTCAGTTGAGTGAGGGAATCACCTTAACAGATGAAGAAATTAAGGCCCAGAGTGTTTAAGACATTTCCCTCAACCACACTGCACAGCTCCGGAGCTGAGACTGGAACTCCACGCCTCGTCCTGGTCCAGCCCTCTCTCCCCCATGTCCTACTGCCTCCTCCTCAGGTCGAATCTGCATCCAAATCAGGCTCATCTGTGCCCAGGAGCCAGCGGTCAAAGGGCAAGGACACACTCGGGGGAGGAGCTGGCCAGCCTCAGAACCCTCTCCTGGGAGATTTCTGCACACTTTTCAAGCTGATTTGTTGACATGACTGTTAAGACCCATGGTCTACATGAGTTTTTGATCATGGTTTCCTACCAGAAAAAACTATTTTAAATGTGATCATTTTTTTTTTTTTGCTTAAGTGTTTGAAATATATTTATTTATTTTCATTGAACGTATTTATTATACAAATTTGTGGGGAGAACATGGACATTTTTAAAAGGATGAAAAATAATAAAGGAATATCCTTAACTTCTACCCTATCATGTGGCTGACAAAGACCTCTTCTTTGCAGGAGACCTGTCACTCCAACGTGCTTAGTATTAATATTTGTTTTGACTTATGTTTTCTTTGAAGCAATCATTTTCAGGCTTGTCTAATTTATGAGGGCTAAATTCATTAAGACTCAATAACATAATATAGTTAAATTAGTTGAAAGTCAATAATGTAAAGATGGCATCTGGAAACTGTAATATATTGCCATAAACTGATAGCAAGCGATGGCAGAAAGAGTTGAGGTACCAGGCATGAGATGGTTATTCTCAGAAAGGCCTGATCGTAAGTTTGGCCCGTGGCTGTGTCTGGGAACTTGGGTTTTGGGAAGGTTCCCACAATACTCTCAAATGATGAGTGGCCCCGCTGTGCCTGAACCGCTTGTGGAAACAACGTGGTTTGTGCTGAACACCCGCTTTCCTTTTGGAGGTTTGGAATTTTGATAGGTAGAAGGCAGGGGGTGACTCTGTGATGCCCCCAGTAAAGACCCTGGGGACCGAGTTTCTGCTGTGCTTCCCCAGACTGCATTTCACACATGTTGTCACTATTTGTTGCTTGTGTGACTCCACTGGGACAGGACTGTTGGAAGCTTGTGCCTGGCCTTCCCTGGACCTCACCCCCTCTGCTTTTTCCCTTTGCTGATTTTGCTTTGTATCCTTGTGCTGTAATAAATCATAGCTATGAATACGACTGTATGCTGAGTCCTGTGAATCTACTGAATCATTGGGCCTGAGGATTGTCTTAGGGCCCCTTGACAATGCCCCATCACCATCTGGTGTAGTGGACTGGCCACCCACTCTGTCCTCAGGAGAGTTCCTGCACAGGACCAGACCACCATGCACACTCACTGAGCCAGGTTGCCAGCATCAGTCCTAGTGTTCAATATTAGTGCAGCTTACTTTCTTTAGATTTTTTTCTACACAAAAAAACAAAAATAAATAAAAGTTGTGCCATATTCTGTCCACAAGATGACCCTCAGGGATCACTGGGATCCACTAGATCATCATGCATGCTCCCTGGGGTGTTCACATCCCATGCAGAGACAGCTGTTTAGACAATGATGAATCAATAGTAGAGGAAAGACTAGTGAGAGCAGGACAATGGGACCCCCTCAGCAGAGCCGCCCACCCCAGGCTGGCTCTGCCCAGGGTCATCACTGGGCGAGGCCTCTGCAGAAGGGATGTGTTATTTCTCTGCTCCACTGCTCCCTGTGTCTGTAAGGTGGAAATGGGCTCAGGACTCCAGGACTGAACCCTCTTTGCCATTTAAGGGTTCTCCCTGGATTGTCACCCCCACTTTCAGGCTTCGATCACTTTCTTGGTGCTGAAAACCCCCTTAGCTCTTTCCCAGTCCATATCTCTCTTCTGAGCTCCAGACCTGCATATGCCAATGTCACCAGAGACCTAGGTGACAGTTAGGTGTCCCATAAAACCTTTGCAATCCACAGGCAAAGCTGAGCCCCTTGGCTCTTTCCCTGAGCCACTCCATTTCTTCCTTTATTCAAGGAGTGGTCCCACCGTCTGCCTGTCACCCAAGTTAGGGACCTGGGAGTCCTCCTCCCACCCTCACTCTCCTATTCAGTCCTCAGACCATCTCCTTCTGCCTCACCCG
>NW_007727262.1:212368-229971 GCF_000696425.1 Galeopterus variegatus
TTATTCAAGGAGTGGTCCCACCGTCTGCCTGTCACCCAAGTTAGGGACCTGGGAGTCCTCCTGGACTCCTCCCACCCTCACTCTCCTATTCAGTCCTCAGACCATCTCCTTCTGCCTCACCCATCCCAGACCCATTCTCTGCACCTCCTTGTGCTGAGTACTGGGGCACTATGGCCATGTCCCCTGGGCTCCTGTGCCCTCTAGTTTCTGGCTGGATCTGGAAGGTACCATCAGGAGATTGGAGGGTGCCAGGAGAAATAGGATGAGGTATGTGTTCCCTGCTGTCACCTGCTCTGTGCTGAATCTCTGGCAGTAGCTGGGTCTCTTCATATGGCCTTGGCTTCTTCTGGGCTCAGAAAACATCTTTCCTTCCCTTTGCCCTTTCAGGCCTGGGTGTGGTGAGGCTGCCTGTGCTGCTAGTCTCTGGGTGCCTCAACTTCCCATGTTTTTTTCCTTAACCCCACCTGCACGTCTACAGATAGTCCCTTCAGTGGAGTCTCTTCATGTGGACCTATTGGGGTGGGTTCTGTTTTCTGCCAGGGGTGTGCCTGATGCCCCATCTCACTGCCATGTCTCCTGTTAGCACATCTCCTCTCCGATCCCATAGTGCCATCCTATACCAGGCCTGCTAGGTTAGTCCTTCGAGCAGGGGCTCTAGAGTCAGCCTGCCCTGGGCTCAAGTCCTGGCTTCGTCACTTACTACCTGTGTGAATCTGGGCAGGTCACATACCCTCTTTAAGCCGTGATGTCCTCATCTGTGAAATGGGGTTAACAATCATGCCTATGACTTCATAGAGTGGTTGCGAGGATTAGATGAAGGAAGGCCTGTAAAGTACTGAGGTCCTTAATCAACATCTGATTTTCGCCCATGTGTTCCTGTCACTGCTCACAGGACCACTGCAGGAGCCCCCAGCTAGTCTGCCGGCCGCTCCCCTCACTTCTGCTCTTCCATCCTAGGCTTCCCAGAGAGGCTGCTCTCCAGCGCAATCTAAGCAAGTCTCTCAGATTTAAACCCTTCATTGCCCCACAGAGCTCTCTGAATTCCTAGCAGAGTGTGGCCCCCACCACTCCACACCTCTTCTGCCACTCCCTAAGCAATGCCACACTGCATAACTATCCCCTCACACATGCTGGCTCATGCTGTGGGCTGGCACGAGCTATTGCCTCCTTCCAGAATGCCATTTCTCACTCTGTCTCCACAAATTCTCAATTGTCCTCTGACATCCAAACTCATGGGCCGCCTCTTCTGAGAAGTCCACCCAGACCTCGCAAGGAGGTCGTGGCTGCCTCCTCCTCATGCATGTTTCTGCTGTGCTGGTCACACTGAGATGACGTCCACCTGACTCCCTGTCTGCCTCGCCCACAAGATGGACCTAGTGGGAGGCAGAGCCTGCTTTGCCCACCTTTAAATCTCGGGAGCCCACACAGAGGGGGTGATCAGGCTGGAAGGGCCAGCTTAGGAGGTTATGAACTCTTTGTCACCAGAAATGTGCAAGTCGAGGCTGACAGAGGAACTGTGTTTGATAGCAAAAGAGGCTGAGTTCCTGGGCTCAGTGCCCTTCCACCCGAATGAAATATGCGGTCTGGTTGGTAATGAGCTCCTTGTCATTCCACATATTCAAGCAAAGCTTGGAGGACCCCCTGTCAGGATGCCATCGGGGCACTTCCTGCACAGAGGGGGGCTTCATTTGATGACATCCCAGGAGCCTTCCTTCTGTGTGGCTCTAGGAGGCCAAATCAACTAGAAGGCTCTGAGGGGCTCTAATGATTCTGTTTTCCAATATGTTGCCTTCAATATATATGTTGCCTTCTCTACTGATTCATCAACACCAGACAAACAGCTACTTCACTTTTTCTTCCAAAAGTCTTAAATGTATCTACTCTTCTGATGTTAATGTCTTTCCTTTTCTCCCCTTGGTCATAAAGTACTCAGCCCCCTCTGCAAACTGCCTTGAATATATATATCGATGTGGGGAGAAGAACTTTAGACAGGCAGGCAATGCCCAGGTCGGTCTCAGTGATGAAAAAAGAAAAAAAAAATAGAGCAGATCTCTAAACAGAAAGAAAAATCCATGCCCAGAACAATTCAGCCCGGCTGCTTGCTCAGTCGATTTTACGGAGGCATGCCTGGCAGAGTGAAGGCTTTTATTGCTCTTTTGAGGATCAGCGGGAAAATGGACACAGCCTCTGCTTGCAGGTCTCTTCCAACAGATGATGGGGGCTGCTGTGTTCTGGGCCTCGTTGTCACCACAGATGCTTGTGGGCCCCGGGCTGGGAAGTCAGACGGAGGAGAAGCCCCCACGCCTGGCTGGATTCTGGGGGCAAGCTGCCTTCCCACTGTCCAAAAGGTTCCAGAAAAGGGCTTTTATTTCATTCTGACTGCTCACCCCAGACAGTCAATAGTGAGAAGGCAGCAAAGGAAACCCCAGACTGTCCAAGAGCAAGCCCCAGACCACCACTGCGTGTGAGGTGGCGGAGGCATTTCAACGTGTAGCTGAGGACCCCAGGGCCTGCCTTGTCTTCCTGGGGTGGGGGGTGGCAGGGAGATCTCACATGTGTCTGGAGGCAATAAGCCTCTGAACAGCACCCTCTAAAACAGCTCCCAAAGACCTTGTCTTGTGCTTAGGGTCCTTCAAGAAAGGTCTGCATAGAAAATCTGCCATGGAGTTTAGAGTACAGCAAAGCCATTCTGGGGAAATGATTCAGAGGCCACAGGAAATTCCGGGCAGAAGCAAGGGTATTTTGGGACCCAAGTCAGGGCCAATGGTGAATCTTAGGAGCCTTGGGACAAATCAAAGAAAGGTGCCCCTTTTGGGAGGAGGACTTTCTGAGTAGTACCCCCACTGGCCCATTTTTGAAAGACCTCTCTCCTCAAGGCCCTCACAGCTGAAGAACTTGGCTCAGAGAGCAGATCACAGGCTGAAATTCAGCTCCCACCTGCCCTTGATGCCAGCTTCCGTGTGCAGTGCACAAACATGCAACTGCACTTGGCAGCCCTGGCTCAGGCAACAGACCAACACAGAGTGAAGGAAGAGGCCTTTCTTCCTCTTCCCCCACGACCCCAGCAGGTGCCTCAGGACTGGAGGTTGGGGAGCTTTCTGAAAGCACAACATTCTCGGGATGGATGAAGGCAGGAGGGGGTGTGGGTCTGTGTTGGGGAGGGGGCTGAGTGTGCTTCCATGCAGCTCTGTAAGCAGATATGGAAGAATGGGTCTTGGGGCAGGAGCGGGAGGATTGGGTGGCTGTTCCATGGTGACTGCAGTTGCTATGAAGTTTGTGGGCAAGTAATAGGCATCTTTTAGGACTTCTAGAAGTAACTGGAGCTCACTTGCCGGGGTCCCCTATTTTAAGTCTTCCCTGATTTGTCCCTCCATTCCTGGCCCTTACCCTGTTCCCTAGGCCTGTCTCTATCGGGATATACAACAGGGTGAATGGGGGTTATCTGTTTATTTACATCATCTGTTCTACACTGCCAGCTCCCTGAGGGCAGTGATCCGTATGGCCCAGCTCTGTGCCTGCAGGGCCTGGCACGTAGTAGTACCTGGGAAACATTTTCATGTGAGTGAGTGAATTGTGAGAACAAGAGTGGAGGCCCATGTGAGGGTATGTGGGAAGGGAGGGCGGCACCTGCCCATTTGCTGGAGAGTCTGGGGAGTCCCTCGGGCCCCCCTTGGCCCCCTCCTCTGGAAGGCCTTCACAATGGAAGGATCTGGGTGGCAGGGACAGAGGAGATGGAGGTGGGGAGGCCACTGCTGTCAAGAGGCGATCTGCACCCCATCCAGGACTCCAGATGGCTAAAGCAGGCCCTGTCAGTGGCCACCTCCGTCACCTGGTCTGAACCTGCCAGGCAAGACCACCATCAATCCCTGTGGTGTCCCCTGGCCCAGCCTTCTGCAATCACAAAGCACTTTACCACAGCCAGCCACGAGAGCATGGAATCACATGCTGAAACAGCTTCCAAACCCACATTATTCCATTGTTCTGCCTCAAAAAGAAATCCCCAAGCAAAAAATAAAAATAAAAAAATAGACATTTATGGTCTTTTAACTGAAGACATATCACTATTTCTGACTGGACTTGAATTTACTGGGAGGCCAAGTAGGGGTTCCTGGGTGGCCTTTACCTTTTTAGTTAGAGTTAGAAAATCCCGGCATCTCCAGGAGGGTGGGAAGAAGGTGTCATGCTCTCCAATCCAGTGCCTGGGTGTCCCCTAGCTCGCCACTGCCCATCCTGAGCACACACACCCCTTGTGAGCAGAGTGAAGAGGCTGAAATCACACTTCAGGACCCAAACCCAGCCCCACCAGCTGTGACGGGAGCTCTGCTTCTGAGGTGCAAGGGTGAAGGCCATCCCCGTGTCCTCCCAGAGCTGGGCCTCAGGGGACTAGGTTTCTGTTGCTTTCACTTCTCTTACGTGACCAGTCTCCCAGAGACAAACACAAAAGTAAAGCGTCGGGCACTAATCTTATCCTTGCTACTGTGCGTGGTCTGAGATGCAGCATCAGCCTCCTCTGGGGGTGTGTTAGAAATGCAGCCTCTCAGGCCCACCCTGGCCCTGCGGAGCCAGAATCTGCCTTTTATCCAGCCCCTCAGGTGATGCATGGGCACGCGGAGCTGCACGGTCTGCACAGGTAGAAGTCAGGATGGTGGTGGCTCCGCTTTGGGGGAGCACGGATAGTAACTGCAAGGGGATAGGAACAGCTTCTGGGATGCTGGCAATGTTCTTGATATGGGTCCCGGATTCGCAGTTGAGTTCGGTTTGTGAAAATTCATTGAGCAGTACATAATGTATGATATATATATATATATTTCTTTTTAAGTGAAAAAATAAAGGAGTCAGGAATGTCAGCAAGTAGAGATCTAAACCTGAGCCACGCTCCTCTAAGCTGCCATCAGAGCAGCCCTGGGCTGAACCGGATTCTTACACCAGAGTCCAACGATGGGGACTCATGGCCAGAGTGTCATCAGAGGTCCCATCTGAGCAATTTTATCTCCCTCATGGCCTGTTCTGAGGCCTCTTTCAGCTCTCACAGTGGCAGAGGCACACATCAGCTTGGCTTTGACTTAGGCAGGCCCCAAGTCTGTCCTCAACCTGTTCTAGCAGAGCAAGGCCACAGAAGGCCAGCAGTCGCCATGGATATACCTATACCAGAGCAACTAGCCCCAGCCCCTTTTCCTGCCCTCTTCTTCACCCCAAGTTTACTCTGGTTTATCATTGTCTCCTAGTGGTATCCAGAGGCGAGCACAATGATCCAAACATGATCCATTCGTTCATTCATAATAATAACGGCTAACAGTTATTCAATCAAACTATACGGCAGGCCTTAAGTGCTTTAGGTACACGGTCTCATTTAATCCTTACAGCTCTATTATTCTCATTTTACCGAAGAGCAAACTAAGGTTCAGAGATGTTAAATAACTTAAAGTCACACAGCTAGGAGTTAGTGGAGCTGGGATTTGAATACAAGCAGTCAGACTGCAGAGCCTCCCTCTTCTGTGCTGTGCACTCTATTGTACTCAGAGGATGCATCGAAAATGAATTCATATACTAAAACCACTGAATTGTACACCTTCAAAGGTGAATTTTATGGTATATGAATTTTCTCTCAATTAAAAAAATCTTAATGGGCAAAATTTTTGGTTCAGATATATGTTTACCAGATCCCTAAGAACTTCGTTGACCTGTTTTTCCTGGTATAAGCCAGCTAACAAAAAATTAAACTATTTCTTAAAAAAAAAAAAAGAATCCCAGACATTCTTGTAGTCCAACAGAGCTAGTTTCAAACTTCAGCCCTGCCAGCGACGTACAACACTGTTGTTTCCTCTCGTGTGGGGTTGGGACGGTGAACCTTGCCTTGTCTGGTGGTCGTGCGGATTTGAAGCAGAGGCTGCACCTGGCAGAAAGCTGACCCTTGGTAAATCACAGCTGATAGGACTGAATTCCATGAGAGCACAGGCGGGCGGAGTTAATGTGAAACTGCTGATGACCTCTACCCCGGGAATGGGACCTAAGGTCCGCCTGGGGCCTCCTCATCCTCTCTGCAGAGTCCCTTCTTAGCCCTCCTATGCTCGAGCTGGGGTTCCTGCCTAAGATTCCATAAGGAAGACCAGCACCTTGCTCTTCTCCACCTGCCTAGCTCGCTCCCTGGGTTGAGAGGGGCTGGGGTTCCTGAGCCAGGCCAGCTTCTCAGCTGCGAGCGGGCACTCCCATCCCCCTGGCACTGGGGCTCTGGCCCATACCCAGCCCCATCCTTATAGGCAGCTCTGTGCCCACAGGGGCCACGTTGCTATGGTGATTCTGCTACCCACACAGTGTCCAGGGAGACAGCCCGGTGTAGCCGAGCTGTTTGCAAGACTTGCTGAAACCAGCACTGACAGGCTGGGAAGATTCCAGAAAGGGTCAGAGAGAGTGGAGGATGGGAACTAAGTGTAACTGCTCACCCAGCAGCAGCACTGTGTGTGTGTGTGTGTGTGTGCATGTGTGTTCACATGTGCACCCACCTTGTCCAGGTTATAATGGCCCTTCCAAGCAGAGGCACAGACCCTAGAAAGGCCCAATCTCATGACTGTCATAGGTTTCTTCCTGGCGTGGTGTTCACAGTTTATCATAGTGTTTAGTTTCTATATTGAAAACTAAAAGGGGGAAAAAAAAGTGGCATTTATGTGGCTGCAGAGCAGACTGAACTGTGATATCTCCTAAACCGTGTCTGAAACTGACTTCATGGTCTACTCTGTCCCTTGTTCTTTAAGACTTCTAACAGAACACCATGTGGGACACCAGGAATTACACTGTGATGGGGAGGCAAGGTGACAAAACGGGATGCCCACCCTTCCTCCCACATCCCCCCACTGTGCACTCGCCTTACGTACCAGGTGGCTTGTCTGAATTCTCACTTAACCCACATTGTGATCCTGTGCAGAGAACATTGTTATGCTCATTTCACAGATGACAAAACTGAGGCTCAGAGAGGCTGAGTCACTTGCCACAGTCAGGAGCTAGTGCGTGCAGGAGGTGGGAGGCAAACCCGGGCTGTTGTTTCAAGATCTGTGCTCACGGCACAACGTGACCCTGCTTCTCTGTCCTGCTCCCTGCTCAGTGGGAGTTCACTGTGGGTAGCCTCCTAGTCCCAGAGAGAACAGAATCCAAGGCAGCAAGTGAAATAAAGGAGCCAACCCCCCTGGAATAGCAGGTGGAGTACAACCCAAATTATACACATTGGGGACTGATATTTAGGCTCTAAATTCAAGAGCTTTGATTCCTCTTCCTGGGCGATACTGGGAATGATTAAATGAATGACTGCAGCCCTAACCCATGTACACATTTGTGCTGACCCAATTCAATCCACACTAGTTAATCTATGCCTTTCCCCCACAGTCATGAATGTGGGCTCCCCTTTGCAGAGCCTCAGAAACAGCCCTGACTGCAAATAAATTAATTCTCAGGGGTGGTGAGAACCGGGCCCTAGCATCTTCCCGAGCCCTCGTGTTCAGAGCTGATGCTGACTTGTAAAGCGCTTTATGATTTATTCATACCGCCTTCCCAGGCTTCCCAGGACAACCTTCCCCTCACACAAATGAGCGCGACTCCCAGAATAGAATGTCAGGCTTCATTAAAAGAAAAAACCCGGCTGTGGGGGATGTCCCTTTTTTTGCTTCCTAGCCTGCGTCACCCAGCATTTGTAGAATTCAGGTCAAACTTGAGAAAGCACCTGTGCTTTAACAGCCTTTGGCTCGTGAACAAGGCGAGGTGTCAGGAGCTTCTTTCTGGGAGGGAGAGACTCTCCGAGGCTGGACAGCTCTCCATGTCTGCCTTGGGTCCCTCTGCACTGCAGACTAGAACTCGGGCTGCTGGAGGCATTTACAGGAGGCTGACAGCAAGTGACAAGGAGCCAGGCAGAGGGGCCCACAGAAGGGACTGGGGTCATGGCGGAACCAGGGTGGAGTTCTGCTCCATTGATTCTCGGCTGGGGGACTGAGGCAGAACCCTCCTTTCTCAGGAACACCACTGGGGGACCAGAGCACTGGGTAAATTAGAAGTCACCAAAGTAGCCCCTCCCACCATTTTTATGACTGTCATCATCATGCTGTCCTGAAACCTAAGGACAGGAGGGCCTAAGCACTTTGAAGCATAGATAGAAGAGGGAAGTCCTTGCTGTCTTTCTCTCTGGACTTCATCAGTGTGCCTCGGTGGCAGCCCCTCACTCAGGCCTTGCCACTGCCCAGGAAAGCTGACCACAGAAAAAGATGGTGGCCAGGAAATGGTAAGGCATCACAGGGCACAGAAGTCATGCAGGTGCAGACATGCCGGGGCTTCACAACTTCCCTAAAACTAGCAAGACTTCACATGCCGCAGTCATCATTCTAGTCCCAGAGGATCACTCTCTTTAGGGAACAAAGCCCACTAAACCATACCCTCGAGGACTTTTGAGCAGCTCAGCTTCTTTGGAAGCTGACTCCAGGTACCCCAAAGCAAGCACATGAAGGACTTTGTCTCTTGTATCCACTTCCTTAACTCCCAGAGGGCAGAACACAGCAGGAAGGAAGCAGGTCTGCGCCTGGAGTAAAAAACTAACTCTGCGTGGGAAGAGTGAAGCACGTGAGTTCTGGAGCACGTGTGATCTGACTCCCTCCAGATCCACCCCAGGAGAGGAAGGATGCCTGAGCACCCCAGTGACCTCCCCACCCCTCTAGGCGACTGGGGACTTGACCACACCTTTCTCAGTGGAAACTTTAGGACAAAGCCTGTCTGTAGACATCTCCCTTGCTAGACAACTCACATTGGAGTTACTAGAAACATTAACAATTTCTAGATGCTGTGTAACAGTCCAATCTAATCATTTGCAGGAACTAGGAGAACATCATACCCTAGAACATAAGATCCCAGGGGCTTCCTCCCTTTCCATGTACTTTCCCACAGCATAAGGGACAGATGCAGTCCTAAATGTCTAAGGTGTGGGTGGTGAACTGCTGATTATTTTAGGGGTCCATCATTGTGTGACCCCTGCTGTCAACTTTCAATCCATCATTACCCAGCAGTCTAAAAGAGGCCGCTTTACAAAACAGCACCCATGTTGCTCTCAACACCTTAAAAGAAAACAGCAATGACAAAGGAGTTGCTTCTGGGTTAATCTGGTAAACACTTGACCATCCTCTCTAGCTCTGATCCCCTAGGTAGAGAACTGGATGAGTTATTGCATTTGGCAATAAGGAGACCCAATGGTTAACCCAGTTTTGAGGGATCGTAGTAGTCCAAGTCTAGAAATAAATCCCAACAGTCTACCTTTTTCTTAAAAAAAAGCCAAGGATACTTTCAGCTGAGAGTTAGTTCCACACAATTGCTAATTGCTAATGCACAACCTCCTTCAAAAAAAAACAAACAAAAAACTAAAAAACTAAAAGGCATTTCTTTGGGCATCAAAAATTTTTAAATGTTAATTAATTTTCAAAATAATCTTTCTAAAATATAGTAAATAAATTACACTGTTTTAGGCTTCCTTAAATACACGTATTCTCAACGGGGATGATACGTCTTCCATGGGGGCAAACATTGGTTCTTGAATGTGAATCAACATTACTCTTTTTATGTATTAATCATAGATATACATAAAGTACATAAACAGATATATGGCATATTTTTCGTATTAAAATTTCATAGGGGGATGATGAGGAAAAACTGTCTAAAATATGTTCTTAGGGGAGCAATAAGGAAAAAATGTTTAAGAACTACCACTTAAATAGAAAATAACAATCACTACTTTTTCTGTATGACTCCAGGTCAGCCTACAGACATCTCCCATCACGTTCTGTGATGGCTTTTGAAGTAGAGGGGAGGATTCGTTCCTTCTTACATGACCCAGACCCTAACCCTGGGTGCTGATGCTTTTCTGGGGGCTGATTCTTCTCCGTCCCTTTTCTGTGCCGCCCAGTCGTTCCTCAGTGGGCTATCTTCCAGCAGTGGCCAGTTGAACCCATTCCCTTAATTTTACAGGCCATACTCATGCCCATTCTGGTCTGAAAGTAGCACCATTCTTTCCTGTCGAGTTGCAGAACAGCTGAATGGGTTGTTTCCTGCCTATCATGTATTTCTGGGTTCGTATGTGTGTTTTTGGTGAATGAGGTCACTAAGAAAACTTATATGCCTTTGGCATATGCAGAATGACTTACGGTGCAAAGTGTTTCAAAGGTCTTCTCGGAGACGAAGGATCCATCAAGGCCGAAGAGAAATATAGATGCGTAGGAGAGCATTCCTCCAAGAATGATAAGGTTGTTCATATATGGACTCGACATCTTTATCAGCCTGACGAAGAGAAAGAGATAATATATTTACAGAACTATTAATTTAGTTATTCCTTCAACAAATACTTTCCGAATTCATACTAGGTATACATTGTTGCCAAGGCTAGCGGGGGTGGAAAAAATGGAAGCCCTGGTTTCCTCTGCTCCCCTCTGCCACCTACCAAGGGCTGTCTGCCCCTTCACTAAGGGACCCCGGACAACTACATATTTCTAATTGTTGATTTTCCTGCCTCCTTTGTCAAGTTCATCTATTGCTTCTCTAGGGACACCCTGTTGCATCAGCTTCTTTATCCATTAATCTTCCATTTACATAAAAGTGCTAAAGTTGACAGGTTTTTTTGGCTGGGGCTGGGAGCACATACCAGATCTAGAGAATTCTACATTTAAGTTGAGCAACTTTCCACACTGAGGAGGGAGATTCCCGCACCACATTCACCTGCCTTGAGTGGACCATGTCAAGGTCTACAGGCAAGTATTCAGGGTTGCTCAGGAATTGTGGTCACCAGGTGAGTGGACATCCACTCTGGCTGCTTTCTGAGCATTCAGAAAGTCACACTATCCTGTGCACAAAGAGGGCCACATACATGGGTAGGAACATTGTCACAGTCACCAGATGATAGAGGTAGACAAGTGAGTTCCCCCTCCCCACCCCCTCCCCCATCTTCACTAGGCTATTGATAGGAGCATTCTTTATACCCCCAAACTCTACACGCTTCTCTCTCATTTTCTCTGGGAATCCTGCTGTGGATCCCAGCTGCCCAGCAAGCCAGGACTGGGCTAAACCATCAACAGGATCAGACATTCCTGGCTCCCCCAGCACTACCAGCTTAGAACATCTTAAGCTTTCAGGTGCCTAATGGTCTAGGAGCTCTTTTGCAGAATGTAATTATGGTCAATGGTTTCTTGAACACTTTCCTTTGCATTCTGCAGTCCTATTAACCCTTCACATTTTTAAGCATATAATGTGTCAGAGCGATAGAGAAATAAAAAGGCTGCTGCTTTTTCTTTGGTGGACCACACACAGGCTTTGGAGCTGAGAGCACTGGGTCCAGAGCTTAGCCCCTGCCAACCCAGGCAGGTGTGCCCTTGGCAAGTTGCCTAGGGCACACATGAAGCTGAGATGACACTGGGTCCCTGGAGGTCCTTTCCTAAACCATGAGCTGCTAAGGCACACTCATTTTGTTCCTGCAGCAGACTGGGGAAAGGAGAGGCCAGGAGCTGGGGCAGGCTTCCTAGAGGAGGTGGGCCTTAAAGGATGGGGAGCATTTAGGAAGACAGAAGGGAGGAGAATTTGGAACCACAGTGACATTTCTTTCCTATCTCTTGCTGATTTTTCAATAGTCAAGCCAGTCAAAAATTTCACCTGGATGCCAACCTCTTGGAAAGAGTTATGGTAATAACCCCCAGGAGGCAAAGAGGGGATAGTTAAGGAATTAAGAGTTTAGGTTTAGTCTTACGATAGGGGCACCCTGCTGTTATGATGGGAATTCCTGAGATGTGTAGGAAGGCAATCTAAGACTAGCTGAGACCTGTGTGCCCAGGCCTGTGCCAAATGCTAATAGGTGTAGTCATCATTTAAGGTTTGCATGGAGCAGACAAAAGTTGCTTCAATTTTTTTGTGGCAGTATATGTGTTATTTGTGATAAAATAAAACAACAGGTGAATAAAACTCTTCTTTTTCTTCGGGAAGTAAGTTTGACCTAAGCAATCGCTGCAGAAACAAAAACCCCACAGAAGCCTAGAGCCTCCAAGTTCTTCCTTTACAAACAGGGAGTGAAAAAAACCAAAAAAACTGTTTCCCTCAGAATTGGGCTTGTTTCTGGCAGCCTGGGAGGTCAGGTGACACGGTTTCTGGGCATGACAGCAGAGCCGCAATGCCACGTGGGTGGCCTCTGAGGCTGTCCTCATGACACCCATCTCTGGGCCCCCACTCAGCCTCTCCCACAACAAGGCAGGGAGCTGGGCTCAGGGTTTGCTATGGAAACCAGAGAAGCTAGCTGTGCTTGGTCAACGCCACCGCCTGGAGTGGTGGCCTGTTCTACCCACGACTGACCAGAATAACTGAGAGTGGGCCTCTCTCCTCAGGAAAGTGAAAGGCATGTGGTGGAGAAGAGAAATCAAGACAAGAAACCAAGGGGACAGGATCTGCCACACATGGACAGCAGTTCTCCGTCAGCAAGCTTTGTGTCTGGAATACAAGGAGTTATCTGGAGGGTCAAAGGAGCTGATGTAAAGGAGGGGCTTCCTGGACTGTAACGGGCTGTAGCAATGGGAGTCCCTGTCACTGGACCTAATGACCCCTCCAGTAGTGATTCCCAAAGATGCTGGGGGAGGGAGGCAAAGAAGTTTGGGGGAATTCTGTCTTCTATCTCTCTCCTCCTGAACAACCACAAAGTGCACGTGTGTATCTGTGAAGGTTATTTCTAGATGCCAACTTGGTTAGAGGAAGGAATGCTGAGAAACCTGGTAAAGCTATCTTTTTAGGTGTGTCCGTGAGGGTGTTTCCAGCAGAGATTAGTATGAGAGTCTGAGTGGCCTGGGTGGGAACCATCCCATCCACTGGGGTTCCAGAGAGAACAAAAGACAGACGAAGAGTTGGCCCCAGAGGCTTCTGCTATGCCTTCAGGGCCTTTTCTCCCTTCTCTTGATAATCCCTTTCTTTTGCACTAATCTTCTTAGCACCATTGGATTTTTCTTCAGAAAATGCTCTCTGCTTCTCTACCTCGTGGCCAAGCTCCAAATTTTCCAAATCTTGATGCTCTGCTTCCCTTTTAAATTCTGGCTTTATGTCACGCCTTTGCTGCCATAACTTAGAGTAGGCTGTTGCAAGAAGCCAAGCAGCTTCCTTAATGCTTTGCTGCTTAGAAATTTTTTGGCCAAGTACTCTGGTTCACAACTCCTAAATCCCAACTTCCACAAAGTCCTAGGGCATGGACAGAATGCAGCCAAATTCCTTGCCAGCAAGGGCGATCTGTGCCCTGGTTTCCAATAAACTCCTTCTTATTTCTATCTGAGACCTCCTTAGAATGATTTTTAAGGTTCATATTTCTATCAGCATACTGCTCACCACCATTTAACCAGTCTCTAAAAAGTTTCAAATCTTCGCTGGTTTTCTTGTCTTCTACACTTTCACCAACATCTAGGCTTTTTCTAGCCTGTTCCTCCAAATTCCTCCAGCCTCTCCTCAACACCCAGTTCCAAAGCTGCTTCCACATTTCCAAGTATCTGTTATAAGCAACACCCCACTTCTCCAGTACCAATTTTCTAAATAGAAACATATTCTTAACACAACAGGGAGAACAATTCAAGTTTCAGGGAGTTTTGGGGGGGACATAATTCAATCCACTACAGTATCCAAAGCTCTGAGAAGGTCTGTGGACTTGGACCCTTCGATTTTATTTAACGCAGCCTTTCCCACTTACTTGACCACAGACTCCTGTGCAACCAGTAACCCTGCCTCTGTGTGTGTGCGTGCATGTGTGTGTGTGTGTATGTGTGCAACACCTAAAGCATCCTAGTGATTGGGTAACACACTTTAGGAAACTTCCCTGAAAGCTTCTGTGTCCCTGGAGAACCTGTCATGGGATGCTCCTACACTTTGTCCATGAGGCTCATCAATCTACAAAGCATTATCCCAGAAGAGGGCATGAGCGGCTTACTTCTGATTCCGATTCTTGATGTTGAAGAAGAGGAAAGCGCTGGCCATGATCATTCCAAGGATGGTAAGGGCAGAGAGGATGCTGTAGAGAGGTAGGGAGATCTTGCGTAGCTGCTCCAGGATGATGGTCTTGTCTTTTGGTGGTTCGGATCCTAGAAGGCCAGGGAGAAGATATCAGTGGAGCCCAGGTCACAGTCATTCCCCAAGAACATCTGTGCCTTAGTGTCCCTGACATCGGCCAGGCAGGCCCCTGCTGATGTCACACACTATGCTAGGCACGTCTATGAACTGGGTGAGCCGGATCCAGCGGTTGGCTAGTCTGCCCAGCAGGGAGCCTGAGCAGAGACTTATTTCTCTCTCTAAATAGAATCAATAGGGGATTTGTGATGCATTTAATAGCCATTAGAAGACTAGACTTTGATTTGGTCTAATTACATTGTTGAAAAACCATCACCATTTATCCCCAAAGGTAACAATGCTTTGGAAGGCATGGGGCTGGGTGATCTGAGTAGGTACCATTCATTGGGTGCCACTGGGGTTGAGGAACTCTGGCCTCAAGGACTCTTCTACACATACATGATAAAAAATCATCCCTCAATAGGGCGGACATCTTGCCTGTCAATTCCATGTGACACATATGTGCTGTGGCTGCGGAATTTCTGCCTCGAGGCCATTATGTTATAAAAGCTCTATCTGGCTTTCCATTTCCATACAACTTGCTAACCGTGGGAGGCAGAAGCTACATCCCCCTTCCTGCTGTGCCAGGACTGGACTGAAACTGTGGGACTCTGTTTCTCTACATGACTGCAGAGGTGCCCTGCTCATTCTTCAAGGGTGCCAGGACCCTGGGGGAGCCCTAAGGGTCTCAGAGCAAATGCATCTTTCTGCACGGTGGCAAAACTGTCCTGTTTTAGTTGTACCAGGTACAGGCTGGTTTGGCATGAGAAATGCAGGGATTTCTCCAGCTTCCTGCAAACTCCGTCTTTGTTAGCTGCTATTTCAGGTCAGGTTTCTGCTGTGGAATTGTGAAACTTTAGGGCTTTTTTCTCCAGTGGGGATATGTGGAATCATCCAGATGTCTGGGAGTGGCCAAGCTTGGGAACTTTCAAAGCCCCAGCAGGGGTCAGGATGACCCCAGGGCTGTGCCCCAGGTGCCAGCCTCAGTTACATTTCCATTCCCAGGAGACAAGCAGGGGATGGGCAGGTGTGGTGGTGGGGATTGAGGACTCCGCTGAAAATCTGTATTTAAGAAACTCTGTGAGAAAGTTCAAATGTGTTTAGAAACATTCAGTGGATAAAAAGAATTTGAGCCATCTAAGAAATCTAGGGAAGTTGTCAGCTAGGAACCTGCCGACATGGTTAATTTAAAGCCTTAAGCAATTCCTTGTAAGGTAACATTTATAAGAAGAGTGGCTTTAGGGGCTGAAAGTCAGGGCTAAAGCAGACACCAGATAGAGGTAACATCATTTCTTGCTTCCAGAAGTGGAAGCTCAACATCTGGAAACTTCTTCTCCCACTCCACATCCTTCCTACTCACCCATCCACCCACACACCCGGACTGCATGAGGCTGGCTCAGGTGCCTTCTGGCTCCCAAACGCAAGAGCAGTCCTGGGGGCACCCATGAGTTCTTGGCTAGAAACAAGCCCCTCCTGGGCACTGAGAAAGGCAGCTGAGGTTTGGATCAAAGGTGATATAACCACTAGTGAGTTTGGGGCCCACTGTGGAGAAACAACTTCAAAAAAATTGACCTTGTCCTCCCCTCATTACTCCACCTTTCCTCCCATCAAAATGGCACCTCTACAAGGTGCATCTTAACTAAGACGTTGCAGAAGTCAAATGGTGACGGTTTATCAGAAGTAACAGCAGCAGTCCTGAGTTTTCTTTCTTGCTTTTCATCCAGTCAGTTTGTTATTATTCATCCATTCATCACCATTCATTCATTCATTGATCATCATTAATATGACTAATCACCAGTGCTCATCACCTTCCACCTGTCAGGCCTGATGCTGGGCGCCCATGGCACAAAGATGAAGAAGACACATCCCTGCCCTCAAGGAACGTACACACTAGTCATGGAAAAAGAAACAAGCAATAATAAGCAATTACGTTTATTGACTGCTTACCACAGACTAAACACCGTATAGAGATTGTCTCACTTGGTCCACCCAACAGCCTCACAAGTAGTTAAGATTATTCCCAATTTACAGAGGGGCCCAACAGTTTTCTAGGTGTTAAGTGGCTTTTACAGCTAGTAAGTGGCGAAGCTGGCAGCATTTGAACCCAGATCTGCCTAACACTGACGCTTGTGCTCTCTCTACTACACAAAGTGCCTCCAGGGATGGTGGGTCCAGGTGGTGTGGTGGCACCAGGCACAGGAAGTCCTGAGCATGACGCGGGGAGCAGAGTGCAGTTCTGCCTGATGGAGTCAGGAGAGGCTACAGAAGGAGATCATGTGGAGCTGAGCCTTGGAAGGTGAGTAGAAGAGCTGGCTGTTGACTAGGAAGACAAGGAGGAACGGGCATTCTGGGCAGAGGGCACAGCGTAGGCAAAGGCATGAGGCCATCTTGGCCCATTTGAGGAAATGTGAGCAGTTTGGTTGGGGAGATTTGAGAGAGGAGGCAGAGAATTGGGCAGGGGTCCCTTCATGGAGGCCTTGGGGCCACAGCGAGACCACCTTACTCTGAGCATAGGGGGGCATGCAGGTCTCTGAGCAGAGGTGGGGCATCTTCAGCCTGGCATGATGGTAAGGGCACTTTGGCTGCTGAGGGCAGAATGGACTGGAGGCAGGTAAGACTAGTAGTGAGAAGACCCTTTGGGGCTGGTGCAGGGGTCTGGGTGAGAGAGGCTGAGAGCTGAACCCAGGCAGAGGTGTGGGCAGGAGAGGTAGGCTCTGCCTAGACTCCATGGTGGCCTGACTCGGCTCTGGGTCAGAAACTGGTTATCCGCCCTCGGTGGTGGGGAAGGTCTGAGAAGCAGGAGGTAGGCCTAGAACACTCCTTCCTCAGTTTACCTTAGCCTGGAGACAGAGCCTGGGGCCTGAACAGCAGGGTCTCTCAGCATAATCTATGAAGAGCTAGTGCCCCCTGACTAGTATTCAGCCACTGTACTGGCTGTTGGTACCCTCCACCCGCAAATGTGTGTTTTTCCTCTTAGTTTTGTTCTGTGTCTTTATTTTGTGTTTAAATCTTCCCTTCAGCTTGTAAACCAGAATCCTTGTTCAGTAAACCCTGATCTCCCGAGTCTGGGAGCAGACAGGCCTGCTGCTGTCTGGGTGTTAGAACAGGTCATGCCTCTCATAGGCCATGTGAATTTGGGGTGTTGCCCTTTCTGAGCCATTTTCTCATCCGTACAACAGGGATAGCAGGACTCACTCACACACCTTTCAGAGTTTTTCTGTGGCTCCATGAGGTAATATGGGACTACGTGCTCGGTGACAGCTCCCTCTCCACACGTGAGTGTGGAGACCACTCCTCTCTTGGAGTGGTCCTCCTCCCAACTGGAGCTATGCTTTGTGAGGTTCTCAAAGCCAAATCCCATAGATCCAGTGCATATGTAGGAACATGACAAAGTCTAAGCAAGGGGTCCACAGGAGAGCCTTCTACAGTGGCATAGAGAGCTGTCCTGTTTTCTGCTGACCCAGTGGAATCAA
>NW_007727262.1:230007-230413 GCF_000696425.1 Galeopterus variegatus
CTCCACACGTGAGTGTGGAGACCACTCCTCTCTTGGAGTGGTCCTCCTCCCAACTGGAGCTATGCTTTGTGAGGTTCTCAAAGCCAAATCCCATAGATCCAGTGCATATGTAGGAACATGACAAAGTCTAAGCAAGGGGTCCACAGGAGAGCCTTCTACAGTGGCATAGAGAGCTGTCCTGTTTTCTGCTGACCCAGTGGAATCAAAGTAATAGTATCTGAGCGCCACAGACGTGGCAGCATCTTTCATTGCCATCCAGTGGTTAGGCTGTGTATCCATCCACCCATCCACCCATCCATCTATCCATCCATCCACCCATCCAGCCACTCACTGACCCATCCATCCATCCACCCATCCACCTACTCACTCACCCATCCATCCATCCACCCATCCAGCCACTCACTCA
>NW_007727262.1:231425-237921 GCF_000696425.1 Galeopterus variegatus
CCATCCATCCATCCACCCATCCACCCACTCACTCACCCATCCATCCATCCACCCATCCAGCCACTCACTCACCCATCCATCCATCCACCCATCCACCCACTCACTCACCCATCCATCCATCCACCCATCCACTCAGTCACTCACCCATCCATCCATCCACCCATCCAGCCACTCACTCACCCATCCATCCATCCATCCATCCACCCATCTACCCATTCACACACACACATATCCATCTATCCATCCTTCCATCCATCCATCCATATACCTATTCTCCATCCATCCATCTGTCCATCCACTCATCCATTCACCCACTCATCCATCCAACCATCCATGCATCCATCCATCCATCCATCCACTCAATCAATTATGTATTTATTTTTTCATCAGATATCACTGAGCCTTGAATACGTGTCAGACCCTGGCTGGTGCCAAAAATTTAAAGTCAAATAGGATCCAGTCAAGTGCTCGTGGTGCAATCATCCAGTAATTTCAATGCAAAGTAACAGTAGCCATAGGAAAGGCAGAGACAAAAGACCATGGAAGCAGAGAGAAGGCAGCCTATGGCTCAGTTGGGAGGAAATCAAGGGAGGCACAGAGGAGGTGTCATTTGACCTGGTTCTAGAACCCAAGGAGGAGTTCTCCAGCAGAAGAGAGGGAATGATCCTCCAGGAAGAGCAGCAGGTGGAGAGGCCTTACTGCCAATCCAAACAAACCCTTTTCCAGAGGAGGAAACACAGCTAAATTAGCTGGGCCACATTTTAAAAGAATTACTTCTGGCCATCCAATGGTTTAAACACCTCAGTGAGCACTCCATGCAAATTCCAGTGACCCATCCCAGGAGCTGGCACCCAGGTGAGTGAGTGGGACCCTGTACTCAGTTCATGTATGTGTTGAAGATGTCCCCTCAACCCCAAGAAGCCAAGGACTCTGAGCTTGTTCCCAAGCCTCAGACAATGTCCAGGCTTGAGAGCAACTGAGCAGACCCCTTCCTCCAAGAAGCCCAGCTGCCTTACCTTGGAATCTGATGGTGTCATTGATGATCTCCAGTGTGTCGGCCACAGCATTGTACTCTCCCACCTTCACCTCCCTGCTGTCTGTGGGGTGCAAGAGGCAGTGGCCAGTTAGACTGGGCTCCTGGGTCGTGTCTGGATGCTCCTATCCTAGCCTCTTGCTCCCCACGTGGGCCCTGACTATATTCCTGTAGGCTTTCCTTCCTCTAATGCCCCTTCCAGTTAGAATCACAAAACCTCCAACCTGCTCTGGGCTGGAACACCCTCTCACACCATCTCACCATCTCTGATTGTCTATCCTTTCCTGCACACCTCAACAATGGGGAGCCAACTCCCCCATAACTGGATTCTGCCTGTTACCAAGTTCTTCCTGGCCATCAAGCTGAACTGTCTCCCTATACCTCTCCCCTGCCCATTTGGCTCTGCCCTCTAGGACCACACAGATTGCTTCTGTGTCCTCTGCCCCAGGACAACACTAAGGACTGGAAGACAGAGATAGATCATCCCCCTGGCACCAGCTCCCAGCCCCTCCTTACAGAGTGTCATTTCTACTTCGCAACACACCCAGGTCCCTCCTTGGTCCACACCCCACAATGTCACTGTCTTTCTGATGGAGTGTAGACCAACGACTGACCAATGCACTTTAGGTAGTAGCATGTAGAGGAATGATAGCATTTGGTTAGGTAGTAACATTTGATCAGGAGTCATACAAATGTACAACAGATACATGAAAAAATGCTCAACATCACTAGTCATCAGGGAAATGCAAATGTAAACTACATTGAGATACCACCTCACCCCAGCTAGACTGGCTATAATCAAAAAGACGGTGAATAACAAATGCTGGTGAGGGTGTGGAGAGAAGGGAACACTACTGCACTGTTGGTGGGACTGTAAATTAGTACAACCACTACGGAAAACAGTATGGAGGTGTCTCAAACAACTACAGATAGATCTTCCATATGATCCAGCAATCCCTCTTCTGGATATATACCCAAAGGAATGGAAATCATCAAGTCAAAGGGACGCCTGCACTCCCATGTTTATTGCAGCTCTGTTTACAATAGCCAAGATATGGAGCCAACCTAAATGTCCATCAGTGGATGATTGGATAAGGACACTGTGGTATACATACACCATGCAATACTACTCTGCCATAAAAAAGAATGAAATACACCCATTTTCAACAACATGGATGAAACTTGAGAAACTTATGTTGAGTGAAATAAGCAAAACACAGAGGGGTATATTCACATGTGCTCACTCATGTGTGGGAGCTAAGAGAGAAAGGAAGGAAGGAAAGAAAGACCACAGTAGTGCCGTGGTCTTACAGAGGGAGGGAACATTCCTAGGGCTGTAAAGCGGAGTTGGGGGGAGAGGGAAAAGGGGAAGGTGGTTGGGGGACAATTGGGTGGGGACATGGGATATAAAAGCAATTTCTGGTAATTTGTATCTCATGAATATTCGTAATAATAAAAAATAAATAAAATTAAATTTAAAAAAATTTGGTCAGTAGCATGGAGAGGAATGATCCCTTCCTGCATTCTGGACATCATATTCCTATTAATGCATCCTGAGATGGAATTAGCATCTTTCAAAAGCCACATTTCTCGGCTGTGTCACATGGAGCAGAGTCTCCCACTGCCCTTTTCCTTTATCTGCACCTGTTCAATGTGTTTTCAAACCCAAGTCGTGCGTTTGAATTTACTTTCATCTTCCTTACTATTGTGTTGGTGGGTTCAGCTCATTGTTTTGGCCATCATCAGGGATCAAGGTGAGGGCTGGCCCAGCGCCCAGCGCGGTGGCAGGAGGAATGGAGGGGGAGGTCAGATCTGGTAAAGGTTTCTTTTTTCCAGGTACAATCAGGACAACTTGGTGATCAAATGGGAGATGAGGAACAGGGGGGCCAAGCAACTCATCCAAGATTGTGGTGGGGGTGACTCAGGGACTCAGGGGCCATTCCCGGGGCAGGAAACCCAGGAGAAGGTCAAATATGGAGGGGCAGATGACAAGCTCTGTCTTGGATGTGCTGAGGTTGAGGTGTCTGTGGATCATCAAGGTGGAGGTGACCTTGAGTCTGGAGCCCGGGGAGAGGTTCCAGCTAGGGGAGAGTTGGGGCCACTGGCATGAGAGC
Organism: Galeopterus variegatus; assembly: GCF_000696425.1. Taxonomy (NCBI): domain Eukaryota; kingdom Metazoa; phylum Chordata; class Mammalia; order Dermoptera; family Cynocephalidae; genus Galeopterus; species Galeopterus variegatus. The sequence goes on from NW_007727262.1 coordinate 234,573, forward strand.
TGGGAGCCGGGGCAGGGGGCACGGATGAGAGCCCCAGGGAAAGTGAACCCAATGAGAAGAGGAGGGGGCTGAGCACATTATCTGGGGGAGTGCCGACCTCTGGGGGTGGGCAGAGCAGAGACACTCTCAAAGGAGACTGGGTAGGAGTGGCTGGGATGCCAGCAGCAGAGTGCCGGGAGAGCAGGCGCCTTGGAAGCCAAGGAAGGGGACAGTTTGACAATGGAGCTGGCCAGCAATACCACATACCACCAAGAGACAGGGACAGCAAGCCCCTGAGCAGGGGCCAGTGGATTTGGCATATGGTGGGGCACTGGTGACCATAGATGAAGCAGATTCAGGGAAATGGGGTAAGAGGGAGGGAACAAGGGGTTAGGAGCGAGGGAACAGAGAGTGGAGTCCCCAGGGTAGAGCAGGCTTTGACAAGGTTAGGGATCCGGCAGGGAGGGCCGAGGGTATTTACTGAGCCCCTATAGTGCGCATGGGTCTGTGCCATTTTATGAACATTTTCTTGTTTAGCTCCAACAGTGTGTGCAGTGGGTGGTCTCCATGCCACCTTACAGATGAGGAAACCAAGGCTCAGGCTGGTTGTGATTTTGCCAAGGGCCCCACTGATACTAAGAGCAGAGCCCACCCAGATTCAAACCCTGGACTCTTCTCACAGCCCATGCTCTTCCCTGACTCGGGGCTGCCTCGATGGGATTGCTGAGAGGTGACAGTGCTGTGCCAAGCCACCCACTCCATGGACTACCCGTGCCTCCTCAATGTAGTAGCCACAGAGAGGAGGGCCCACTGCTCCCAGATGAAGGCCCCCCAAGAGGTGCAGGCAGGTCCCCAGGGTTGCAGACCCACCCCAGCCAGCAAAATGCCCCGAGGCTATAAAGGAATTCCAAGTGTGCACCCAGAGGACCTGCCTCCTGGGGTTCTGACTCTAAGTGAATTTTTCTGCAGAAATGCAGGTGTGCTGCTGATCCCTTGTAAACATTCAGGAAATGGGACAGGAAACCCCCCCAGGCCATTCTGCTGCCTGTGTTCCTTTGACCATGGGGGTGAAAACAGGGGCTGTGAAAGTCACTGCCTTCTCCCCACAAGGGTCCCCACCATTTGGGGGCGCCACACTGCGCAGGCAGCTGTCGCTTGCCCGGGTCACCCAGTTCCTAACTGTCATATTAGCAGACTCTGCTAGGGCTCCAGCATCCCTGCTCTGGCCTTTTGAAGTCCTCACCCTGCAGATGTCCCAGTCAGCTCCCACCACGTGGAGGAGGAGGCCCTGATTTATTTATCTGGTATAGGGAGGTAGCACATAAAATATGCAGGATGATTGGAATAAACCATTAGCAGCCGAGAAGTGGCAGGGCTGGCACCCGTCTGCGCCCCCAGCCACACAGTCTGCCTCTCTGACCCAAACGCCCCGCTGTGTGTACCATCCCATGGCACCAAAATAACACTCAGCTTCCCAGCATGACTGTAATCACCACAATCTCTCCCTGGGGGTGGTTCTTGGAGGCTCGCGGGTGCTTCACAAGTTCCTGCATTTAATGCTCATGGAAAACCATGAATTGGGCATAAATCACCCCAGACTATAGAGGAAAGAGGAGCCTTGCATAGGTTAAGTGACAGCTCAGAGCCACGTCCTGGACAGAGAGAGTGGGCACCTGAACTTGGGTCCCCAGCTCTGAATTCAGAATACTTTTACCACCCATACTGAGCAGGGCTGTGGTCATTCAACCCCCATTTATTGAGTGCCTACTGCATGCCAGGCCCAGCCCAAGAAATTTCATGATAATGAATCCCTCAGTAGTAGCACTTTAGGTGGTGGAAGTTTAAAATTATTCCCACATCCTTGACCAAGGTAGACTTGGACACTATGGATGCTGAAGAGATGTTTACACCAAATGCCCGAGTGTAACCACATCATTCATTCTCCCAACAAATGTCACTGGGAACCTATTATGTGCCAGGCTCTGTGCTGGGGGCTGGAGATACAAAGATTTTTTAAAAACTCCTACTCTCTGACCTTGTGTGACTATGACTGTAAACTGGGAACTTTCAGCGTTGCTGTGGGGTTAAGAGGAGAATACATGCAAAGTTCCTAGCCTGAGCCTAACCCACAGTAAGTGTTCAACAAATTGTAGTTATTTTATTCATGATAAAAGTAAGTGTGAGCTATTTGCTAGGTCCCCAATCACTATCATTTCTTACTGCCATCTGTTGCCTACAATGGTCCCTCCTCTTGGAAGGTGGCTTTCTCCTCCCTCTACACAATTAATAACCCCGCACTTTACCCTTCTCTTGCAGCAAGACTTCCCTGAGTACTGTTCCTCACCTCTGAGTGTCCCAGTTGCTGGAGCTTAGGGCACTGGATGACAGCTCCTTGTGTTGGAGCTACACCAGGTCTGATTCCTGCTGATTGGTTGGTTCCTGAGTGGAACCTAAGGCCTTGCTTCTGTTGTCCTGGGCAGTATAGGGTCTCATCCCCCTCACTGTACCCAGGGCCCCTCTCAGGTCTGCAGATGGAAGGACCATGCCCCCTGTGTTCCTCCACTCACGCAAGGCCCAGCCTGGTGATGACCGTGATAGGCACTCAGCACTTTCAGCTCTTAACTCTTGGGCTCCTCAACTCCGCTGTACAAACGATGTCAACTACTGATTTGGATACAGACCAGGCCTTGCACACCAGGGGCTGTGGACCAGGGGATTTGTGGACAAACTGGAAAGAAGATCCCCAGGAGGATTCTGAGTGGAGGGAGGGGGCTGCCGTGTTGGGTTGGCCTCTGGCTGGCCTCCCTGCCCCCATAGGCCCTGCTGCACATAGATGGCCACTGGCTTGCTGTGTGACCTCAGTCTGGGCCTCAGTCTCTCCATCTGCAAGTTGCACTGCAGGGTTCCAATGGTTCTCAGCCCTGGCCAGGCATTAGAGTCATCAGGGGGGCTTTTAGAAAATACAGATGCCTGGGTCCCAACATGGACCCATTATATCAGAACCCTGGGGGGAGTTGCACTGCAGGGTTCCAATGGTTCTCAGCCCTGGCCAGGCATTAGAGTCATCAGGGGGGATTTTAGAAAATACAGATGCCTGGGTCCCAACATGGACCCATTATATCAGAACCCTGGGGGGAGAGGGCTTGGTATACTTTGTGCCTTGACAGAGGAAAAGGATATTAAAAGTCAGCCTCACGAGTCTCAAACTAGGGTCAAACTAGCTCTGAAAGTTTTCTAGTAGGTTCTGAGAAGTTATCTTCCTGCTTTTATAGGCACTGGCATTCGGCCAGAGAGATTATGAGGCCCCTGGGTGGCAGGGACTGTATCTTATTCACTTGGCTTCCCTCAGAGGACTTGGTAAAGCGCCTGG
>NW_007727262.1:238732-242560 GCF_000696425.1 Galeopterus variegatus
TGCAGTGCTTTTAGGAAGATTCTGTTCTGGAACAATGGCCCAGGGGAGAAGGGTGGGCCACTGACGGCATTCACCACACCCACCCTCTAGGATGGTCCTGATGGGGGTTAGGGGCGTTGGGAGCTGAGTAAATGGAGGGGAGCTGGGGATGAGGAAGAGCATTCTTAGGGTGCTCGCCTAAACCCTCCTTGATTCAAAATGCCTCAGCCTCAAGAGGGACCTGGGGGCTAGCCCTGGCACATTATTTTAGAACAGTTCTGTTTACCCTGCACTCCTAAGTTTGTAAAAAAAAAAAAAGGTAGTTTATCCAGCCTAGAACAGCCACGGCCCCCATCGTGGATTAGTTTCAGTTCCCATTTCTGTGGTTAAGACTAGCTGCTGTTTGCCAGACCTACTGCCTTGAATTAAATTACTGAAAACCACGAGTAAATGAAAATGTTCTTAAATTCCCACAAGCTGTATATCTATCTCAAGCTTGGGGTTCCAACACAGTCCCCACTCTCACTAACCAATTCAGTAAATATTTACCAAGAGCCAGCCAAGAGCCAGGCAGCATGCTAGTAATGTGACTAAAGCTTCCCAGTGCTGGAGAGTTTACAGAGCACAGTGCCATTGGCCCCTTATCACAGCCCTGGGAGGCAGGCATCCCATTTTCCAGAGGAGGATGGAGATAAAGTGACTTGCTCAGGATCACACTGCTGGCAAGCTTCAGAGCAAGGACTTGAGTCCAGGTCTGTTGCTTCCAAATAAATTAATACAATTAAATTTACTGAGGCTTACTATGCCCAGCACCGTGAATACCAATCCTACAGCTCTAGAATGAAAAAGTGTAGAAGGACCATGGCTTCCTGGCTCCCCTTTCAGTCATTTTCTCAAAGCTGCCTCTCCCATTTTCAACTACTTTGTGTTTTAGTTTTGCAAAGGCATTAGCAGAGCTTCCTACAAAATACTTCCTCTACTGCAAATAAAAGGATTTAGAAGGCACCAGGAACTGTGTGCAAATGAGAACCTGAGAAAATATCTCAAGAGGTCTTCTGAGGGAGGGCAGGCTGGGCCAACTTCCAAGGTCCCATCAGTGAGCACTGGAGACAGTCTGGGTACAAGCCTAGGAGCAGACCCTGGAGAGGGAGCCTCTGCTGTCGGGGCTGTCTGCTTATGAGTCAGCTCTGCCAGAGACCTGCTGTTTCACTGTTCCCTCTAAATAAGAGGGGAGGACAGGAGGCAAGGGAGGGAGAGACAGGACAGAGAGGGCTGAAGGGTACAGCAGGAAACCACATGGTAACCACGTGCAGAAGCCTGCTGCAACGTCACTGGCATAAGCCAATTTAGGAGCTGGTAATCCTAGGTTGGGGGCAGGCCTACCCTATGAGTAAATTACTGGAAAGTTCCAGAAGACAGAGTTTGGACCAGCCCCTCTTTGAGGGGAAGGAGAAGCATGGGCCCAGAGAAGAGAAGAAATGAACTCATTGTCCCACAGCAAGTCAAGGCCTACCCCAGACAGGTCCCTTCCCTGTCGGAGCCTCAGTTTCCCCTCTGTGAAATGACACGATAATGAAGAGCCCTTCTATCTTGGGTGGCGTATTCAATTATTCAGTGCCTTTTCATCCTGGTTGATAAGGCACCTCTGAGACTCTTTGAGTTTGGAAAACGGTTGGGCAGCTCTACATGTGCCCCCTGCATTCTGGTGGTTTATTTAATTCCCCAAATAATAGAGGATTCCTCTATCGGGTCAACAGGATTGACATCTGTTTTAAAAATATGTAAACATGACTGTGTGAAGGCCCAGCTGTGACACTCAGTAAAAGCTGGACACAAATGTGGGGAAGGTGAAGGGAACCCACTCAGGTGAGTTGTCCATGTGAGCATGCAGATGCTGGCACACGGGTGGGGGAGGTGAGGTCCAGTCCCAGCTCTGCCACTAGCCGGCTGTGTGTCCCCGGGGAACACCTCCCTTCCCTAGGCCTCAGTTTCCTCATTTATCCCATGAAGTGGTGGGATGAAATCATCCCCAAGGCCTTGCACTGTCTGACATGATACATGTCATGGAGAATGGGGGGCAGCTATCAGGAGTAGAGGGCAGATGAAAAGCCATCCAGAGGTTTCAACACACCAGGAAAATTTGGATTTGTCCCATAAAAGTGTTATAATTTTGACAAAGTGCTAATCATAATTGCTACTCACTAGCTGAGTAAAAAATGTATGCCCATATTTATGTGTTATCCCAAGAAGATAGGCGAGATTATATTCCTGTTTTACAGATGAGGATAATCAAGGCTCAGAGAGGTAAAGTCACTTGCTTCATGTTCTACAGCAAGTAGGTGACTTGAGCTCAGGTGGGTTCGACAGATCACAAGCCCAAGCCTAGAGCGACCATTTGCTGTACTGCCTTTCTTATAAATCCANGATTGACATCTGTTTTAAAAATATGTAAACATGACTGTGTGAAGGCCCAGCTGTGACACTCGGTAAAAGCTGGACACAAATGTGGGGAAGGTGAAGGGAACCCACTCAGGTGAGTTGTCCATGTGAGCACGCAGATGCTGGCACACGGGTGGGGGAGGTGAGGTCCAGTCCCAGCTCTGCCACTAGCCGGCTGTGTGTCCCTGGGGAACACCTCCCTTCCCTAGGCCTCAGTTTCTTCATTTATCCCATGAAGTGGTGGGATGAAATCATCTCCAAGGCCTTGCCCTGTCTGACATGATACATGTCATGGAGAATGGGGGGCAGCTATCAGGGGTAGAGGGCAGATGAAAAGCCATCCAGAGGTTTCAACACACCAGGAAAATTTGGATTTGTCCCATAAAAGTGTCATAATTTTGACAAAGTGCTAATCATAATTGCTACTCACTAGCTGAGTAAAAAATGTATGTCCATATTTATGTGTTATCCCAAGAAGATAGGCGAGATTATATTCCTGTTTTACAGATGAGGATAATCAAGGCTCAGAGAGGTAAAGTCACTTGCTTGATGTTCTACAGCAAGTAGGTGACTTGAGCTCAGGTGGGTTTGACAGATCACAAGCCCAAGCCTAGAGCGACCATTTGCTGTACTGCCTTTCTTATAAATCCAGATATACCTAAGTAGTCACTGGAGTAGGTGTCTAAACCTAACATGGGGGGAAAAAGGTAATAAAATTGGCATGCACTGGTAGCTGTGATCAGGTAATCCATATTTTACAAAATACTTTCCTAGAATGATATAATTTGAGAACTGGAAATGTGACAGGAGAATTTAGTTGCAATTGCTCAAAAAAATAAAAAAATAAAAAAAGTAAGTATCTTTGCCAAGATGCCTACTTGGTTCAACCAATGAAGAAGTAAGACTTAACAAATGGGAAAATAATTACATTTGCCTAAAATTACATCTTTTGTGGACGCCAGAGAGCTGACATGCGTTTCAATTACCTGTCATGGGAAAATGAATGGGTAAACCTACAAGACTGCGTTACAGAGTGGGAGTGCTGAAGAACACCTCTCCTGATCGATCTGAATCCTGGTGGGATCTGTCTGAATGAATCTCAATAACTTGCTTTAATTTCTTGCTTTCCCCTGGATGACTCTGGGATCTTCTCAAAGGGAGTGGACATAGCAGGCACTGCTCTTGTTTCTGGATTTTCCAGAAACATCCCGTTGCTGAAAAAACACTGTATTTTTTTTTTTTTTTTTTTCTTTTTGTCTTTTTCCGTGTCCGGCAACGGATCGCAACCCTCAGTGTTGCCCCCGTACCGGACCAGGACCGGCAACGGGATCGCAACCCTCGGCGTTGCCCCCATACCGGACCAGGACCGGCAACGGGATCGCAACCCTCGGCGTTGCCCCCCGCGCCTCG
>NW_007727262.1:243358-255448 GCF_000696425.1 Galeopterus variegatus
CGAGGCGCGGGGGGCAACGCCGAGGGTTGCGATCCCGTTGCCGGTCCTGGTCCGGTATGGGGGCAACGCCGAGGGTTGCGATCCCGTTGCCGGTCCTGGTCCGGTACGGGGGCAACACTGAGGGTTGCGATCCGTTGCCGGACACGGAAAAAGACAAAAAGACAAACAAACAAAAAAAAAAACTAAATGATCTGTAAAAAGTGGGGGGTTGTAATAGATTAAAAGACACTAAAGAGGCACATCAAGCAAATGCAACGCGTGGACCTTGTGTGGATTCTGCAACAAACCATCTGTAAAGACGTCTTTGAAATGATCAGAGGATCAACAGACTGGGAACTAAAGGATATTAAAAATTGTTAAATATTTTAGGTGCAATAACAGTATTGTGGTCATGTTTTAAAAAGTCCTTATCTAGTAGAAATGCATACTGAAGCATTTATAGATTGAGATGAGATAATGTCTAGGAGCTGCTTTAAAACACTACAGAAAAGGGGGAAATGGGGTAAGTAAAGATGAAACAAGATTGGCAAGATGCTGATAATGGTCAGAGCTGGGTGATGGGTACAGGGGGCTCCTTTTGCTGTTCTCTCTACTTTGGAGTCTGTTTGAACGTTTCTATAATCAAAAACAGAAACAATGCAAGGCTTCTTAGAGTACTGAAGTTGACTGAACCCACAGCCCCCATAGTTTCATCAGCCTCTCAGAGTCATGTGGAAAGATAGAAAAGGCCCGAGAAGTAATACAGTTGAGAAAAAATATTCCACATAAGTTGAAACTAATATTTTCATAAAGAAGTGTTTTCTATTGACTCTGCCTTCTTTTATCCAAAACATCATACTTTCATTTCTTTTGATGTATTTTTGTTGCATAAATACAACATCCCTGAATATAAATTTTATCAGCTAGAAAGAATAAGCATCAAAAAGCCTACCTTGAAATTGAGTGAATTTAATGGTCCCCATCCTCTCTCCATTCCGGAACACAACTTGACCCTACGAGCAAAACAAAACAAACAGGAACAAAAGAGAAATGCCACATTAGCCCAAACATGACTGATTGCAACTGAAATTCATTAATTGTACAATGCAATTGTTAATACTGGAGAAAAAACAGACTCCCATTGGATCACAGATGCAAAATCGAACTAATTGTTTTTAAATTGATTATGACTTTATCTGGTTAGTTTGAGGAGCACAAAATAAATAATGGAACTAACGCATGTGAATTAAAGCTGAGATGAGCATCGACATTATCATCATGACTATTTATTAAACACCCATTTGTCCTGTGTTTTCATGAGGACGAGGTCATCTAGGGTGCTGGAAAGATGGAGGCAGAGGTGAGGCCCTTGGAGCCTGGCCCTGGCTCTGTTCCCTGTACCCCAGCCATAAAGATGTGGGGCTTTGTTGAGGCTTGATGACTAGAAGGGTGCTGGAGGTCTGTTAGTATTTCTTATTAAGGACAGAGAGTGTTTTCGTAAGTTCTTCCTGAATGGTGATGTCAGCCCCAATTATAGCTGGGCTATGGTGCAGCACAAAATTAAGCTTTTTGAGCCAGCAAGACCTGACTAGTGTCACAGGCAGCTGAGTCCCCCTCATTAAGGACCTCAGGGGCTAAAGACAGTGTCATCTTCTGCATCTGTCTTGCTGGCTTCCATATGCATGGTTAAATAAACTGAGAATTTAAAGAGATTGGAATGTCATCCCTTCTTGCCAATTTATGGTCCACCGAAAATTTTGCAACCATGTAAGGAAATTGACATATGTTATGACAAACTTAAGTGGTAAGGAGATGATTCCCATTTTACAGATCGAGAAACTGAGATTAAGGAGGGTATACACTTTACGCAGGTCATTGTAAATAAGGCTACTGTATTCAAATGCAAGTTTGATTTTAATGCCTGTGCTATTTCACGATAGCAAGTTGCTTCTGATCCAGAAATAAATTCTTTCCTACCTTTCCACGTTTGTGAAATCAGGAAAAGAAATTGTTTTAAAGGTACATTGATTTCTCTTGCAGCTATGCTCTGTGTCATCAGGCAATAGCACAGACAATACTCTGGATCCACTTAATTCTCGTGAGAAAGCCCCAGGCAGCATCTTCCCTTAGGTGGAAACCCAATGTCTGAGGCCCTGCACTTTCAGAACTAAAGGGATCACTCCACCTCTTCTCAGAACAAGAGAGAAACACCTTCCAAGGCTACTTTGACACCTTTTTGAAATCCTGAAGACAGCTGTGAGTAGTATCAGTTTGAAACTAACGCCCACCAAATTCTATATTCAGGTGACAGTAAGCAATTCCCTGGAGCGTGAAAACACTTCAACGTAAGGTGAGACAGGAGCTGTGATTTTATTTCCAGGGATGACTGAAAATCACAAAACTCCTTCCAAAAGGATCACTTTTATGCAAATGGACCACTTTGCCTGAGTGAAAAAGATGCAAACATTGTCTGCAAGGAGGGATTTTTTTGTTTGTTTGACAGAGGTGGAGATCGCACTCACCAATCTTCTGCCAAGCTTTGAAGGATGCCAAAGACGTCTAGATTTAAAATTCGGATAAATTCTGTGGAATCTTTATTAGTTAAATTAAAAAGTGCATGGAACAGTAGTCAGAGCTTGGATGGAATGACACTGGAGTGGATCATGGGGTGCAGGTGAGAAAGAACCTCCCTGTGCTTTTTTGTTTATTAGTTAAATTAAAAAGTGCATGGAACAGTAGTCAGAGCTTGGATGGAATGACACTGGAATGGATCATGGGGTGCAGGTGAGAAAGAACCTCCCTGTGCTTTTTTGGTTTTTTCACCTTTACTTTTTAAACAAAACTAATTAGGCCGTCTTTGAAGTAAGACCTGTCACATTTTATTTTACTAACAATTGCTATTTTTACTAGCAGTAATCCTCCCACCTCCTTAATTTCTCAGGTCACGCAGTGGACAGCGGCCAGCGTCAGTCTCACAAACCTGGGTTTGGTCCCCTCTCAGCAGGCCCCTGCACACCTCCGAAAGATGGACCTAGCACAGCTCCTGGTATGTAACAGGCACTCGGTAAATGAAAATAGTAATTCTTATTTAATAGCAGGGAGCTGAAATAAAAAGATTTTAATCACCAGGAAGCTTTCCAACCCTTGGGAAGAGATTTTCAACTCTCATGTGATTTTAGCTGGCAAAGGGGTAAACCACTGGGCTCTTATCCAAGGTGTCCTCACCTCTCAGAAACATCAGCCCCCAAATGACTGAATTCTCAAATTACACGAGCCACTGTGTGTTCTGTCTGCTGATCAGAGAAAGTGAAGGGTTTCTGTGACTGTGGTAACCAGGTGCTGATGACAACACAGACGGGGAACTGACTGTACTGAGGGTCTGCACCAGAGGTGCAGCCACGAAGCTCCATGAAGCCCCCTTCTGAGGAAAACGCGTGAGGTGAGTCTTTCCTGAAGGCATTTCCATGGCATCTGTTGAGTTTGACTGATGAAACCAACTCTCTACCCCAGTTATTGCCAACTGGACAGGAGACCATTGTCCCAGCCAAGGCAACTTTGCTATGACTGGGCCTGAGGAAGGCACATGCCAATCAGGTGACTTTCAAGAAATCCTGCCCGGTAGGTATCCTCCATATTGGAAGGTGGTTGACTCACACGACCTTCCACAAATATTTCCCTACCCTATGTCAAGTACTCTTCTAGGTACTGATTCTGCTATAGGAGAGCTTTATATGACTGGAAGGGACAGACAAACGAGTTTGCTGGTAAGTGCACAAGAAATTGTAGTCAGTGAAGAGTGTTGGAAGATGATAAAAAGGGGTGGCCAGGCGAGGGGAGCCGATGTAACTAGGGAGTCGGGGAACACCCTGCTGAAGAGGTGATGTGAGAGCTGAGACCTGCGTGGCGGAAGGAGGCATTTCAGCCTGAGAGAAAAGCCAGGGCAAAGGGCCTAAGGCGGGAAAGGGCTTGCAGTGTTCAAGGAAGAGAAAGGGCCAGTGTGGCCGGAGCGCGGCAAGGGAGACGGATAGGTCGGCAGGGGCCAGATCGCATTCACCCTGGACACCAGGAGGAGGGTCTGGAGGTGGCGCCAAGGGCAATGAACAGCCATGGGCGTAGGGAAGTTAAGCAATGCAGCCCTACGCTAAGGCGGGAAAGGGCTTGCAGTGTTCAAGGAAGAGAAAGGGCCAGTGTGGCCGGAGCGCGTCAAGAGAGACGGACAGGTAGGCAGGGGCCAGATCGCATTCACCCTGGACACCAGGAGGAGGGTCTGGAGGTGGCGCTAAGGGCAATGAACAGCCATGGGCGTAGGGAGGTAAAGCAATGCAGCCCTACCATCTGACCGAAGGTTGGAGAGGACCACTCTGGCTGTCGGATGGAGAGTGACAGTAGTGTGGCAACATTAGAAGCAGAGACTCTGTCCGGAGTCTCCAGCAGCCAGTAGCCCAAGTGTGAGAGGACGGGGGTGGAGGCTAGGGTGGTGGCCAGATTCTCTCCCACCAGCTCGGAGCACACGGCAGCTGTGGTCCAGCACCGCGGCCAAGCAGTCCCCGTGTCGCTTTCCACTCCTGTCCTGCGTGGGGGATGCTGTGCTGCACCGCCCGGAGGCCCCCTTCAGGATGGAGGCACGCATGTCCCCCACTGCCAGGCAACCAAAGAGAGCTGTGTCAAACAAGGTCATGCCCCTCCCAGGGGCGGCCAACATCCAGCGGTCACCGTGAAGGTACATAGTTCTAGCTCCCTTGCCTCAGTTCAGGGCAGCTGTGAAGGACCATGGGTTCCAGAGTTCCCACGGGATCGGCGAGGCTGCTACTGCAACCGCGTCCCACTTCGACTTGTCCCTCTGCCCCGTCCTGCCTCGCTGACTGCCTTCCAGCTTTGGTTCCTGACAGCATGCCCTGATAAGCTTCCCACGTGCAAATCTTTGTCTCAGAGTCTGTCTTCCCGGTAACCCGAGCTGAGACACCCCGGCATCAAAGGTCACTGGGCTATCTCTTTCTTGCAACAGAAGGAGCTGGAGTGATAAGGCGGTGGGAACAGAAGAGGCAGTGGACTCAGTGAAGCACACGCAGCCATCGACTGATTCAGCGTCACTGTGCCCTGCTGCTTCAGCCAGGACAGCCAGGCCGGCTTTGGTTTCTAAAAGCCTGGCATGAGCCGGCATTCATTTTGGTTTCTCTCCCACAAGAGCTGCTTTTCTCCCCACACATGGAGTCTTCATGTATGAGCTTGTATATATATATATATATATATATATATATGTATGTATAAATGCCGTGACTCTCCTTAAGCTTTTGTCGTGTGCAATCCCAGGGCTGTAACTGGGAATTATTACACCCATTCGAGACCGATCCATGTGACAAATTAAATTCCAAGGCAATGGGGTTTGGTCACTGCAGCCAGAATGGCGGCTGACATTTGTCTGGTGGCTCACGGCTCACACTCATTCTTCTATATTCTCCTCTGTGTCGCAGGGGCTGGAAGCCTGGAAACCACATTTCCCAGAACCCCCTGCCAGCTGGTTTCCATTTAGGTTCTGCTAATGAGAGGCAGTCATGGTAGATTAGAAAGTATGCATGAGGGAAAAGCTATTTTTTTTCTGCTTTGGTTGCAGCAGTAGGAGCCAGGAGTGACTGCAGGAGTCTGTGGGGACAGCAGCTCCTGCATTTCTACGCTGTCACTGTGCAGGGGCTTGTGGCTGCCAGCTCAGTGGCCAGAGGTGGGGTCCCCAAAGCAGCAGAAACAGCAGCAACAGAAGCCGGGGAGGCCAATGCGGTTGGGCTTTACCTCCACCATTTTATTTGTATTCCAAATCTGCTTTGTGGGCATTCTTATAAACTCCCCGGAAGTTAGAATCCACCATCAATCAGCATCAAATCAAGCAAAGAGAAACCACTACAGGCATTTCGGAGGAATGGAAACACTGTTTACCTTTTTGTTCTTCCTGCCCAAGGGGGCGGGCAATTTTCTGCAAAAACTTATCTCTAATAACAGCACCTACTTCTTTTGCTTCTGCATCTCTTCCAGCAAAGTAGTAACCAGTTCCCTGTATTAAATCTCCCTCTGCAATGCCTGAAGTGGCTTCTCTTTTCTTGACCGGATGCCAATTGATAATGGGTTCTAACTTCTGAGGCATTTGTAAGAATAACCACAAAGCAGGCTTGGAATACAAACAGAAAAACGGAGGTAAAACCCCAAGTGGATAATTGATAAGGATTTTTTCCCCCTGAAAGAGAGGTTGCTAATGTCAAAGAAAGCAGTCTACTTCTGTTGAGCTATTTTACCTGCCCATAATCCTGCCAACTGGGCCAACTGTTGAGCTAGGACTGGGTCTGAAGCTCACAGACCACTCAAGCCCATTCACAGACTGGGTCACAAACCATTCACATGCTAGGCTGGGTCCCCAGACCCCTCACATGCCAGGCTGGGTCACCAGATGCCGCACATGCAGGTCTACGAGCTAGGTAACTGGCCAAAAGGTCCTTGGAGCCTTGGTTGGAGAGCATGGCTATGTGTGCAGCAGCTGCCCAAGGCGGTCACCAGCCATGTGGAGGTACTGTGCATGCACACTAACTCCACCCACACACCACTTGCTTACAAAGAATGTGCCGCACCACCCCCAACCTGACCTAAGGCAAGGGGGCCTGATTAAATTATTCTATTTTCCAAATAACTTCATAAAAGTCAACCCAAACTAACAGTTTGGGTTTATCTGAGAGCAGTAAAGTTGCATTTCCTTTTTCAGAGGAATCTTCAGAATGTATAGGATAATATACAGGAAAAAAATGAAGTTTCGGCATTCGCCAGGTAAGAGAAACTATTGCCACCAATGTGAACTTGAACAGTCATTGAATGTTTCTGAGCACTAGTCTTCTATCTGAACAGTAAGAATGACACCTACTTCTCAGGACTATGTGAGAATTAAAGAAGACAGTTGTGGGGAGGGATAACCTGGGTTGGAGCACAATAAAGGGTGACTCTTACCGTAACCCCTCCAGTTAATCTGACATCAGTCAATCAAAATCCCATCTGATGTCAGTTCAGAATCCCCAGAAAAGTCAGTGGGGAGTAAAATGTACACTAAGTTTTCCAGGAGTCAGTAGGATTCACCAGCCCCCTCTTAGAAAAATTAATTCTCGGTTTCATTACTCATCTTTAATGTTTTACTACTAAGCATGAGTAAAATTCACTGAACAACAGTTTATGAGTCTTATGGGTCAAGCTCTGTGTTGGGGCTTTTTTTCTTTTTTTATTTGTCTGTCTTTCAATTTCACAGAGGAGGGCAGGGATGCCCGGCCTGTAACAAGGTCTGGTGTAGGGTCTGAGAGGCAGGAATGTGGGAGCTTTGATGCTTCTGTGAGGTTTGCAGGCAACACCCATGCTGGAGCCGGAAGCTAGTCGGGGTGAAGACTTGCCTGGTTCAGCCTAACACAGAGCTGTGGACTCATGGATGGACGCAGTCTCTGAAGATCACGGTGCATTTAGGGAAGGATTTTCCTCCTTATTATGACTCTAGACTGCACGCTTGTCTCCAGGCTGTCATGTTTGCCTCTGGGAGGTATGAGCATGCGTGCTCATCTTAGTGTTTGATTTGAGCTGTGGGGAAAAGATCTGCCCTGACACATCACAGTGGCAGGAAAATCTCTAAGTAGATGGAAGATGAAGGGCCATGGGGGAGCCCAGTCAGCTATGCTGGAGGGGGCAGCTGTCTATGTGGATGATCTAAGCCCATCTTGGACTTCTGCTGCCAACCCTCCACCCAAGACAGCATTGGTCCCAAGAGAATAATGCAGACTTTGAGAAAACATTAGGGATAGCTCACTGGTCAGGTTTTCCATAAAGGGTAAGATCTGCATCATGAAGGCTTGAAGACGAAGGTACCAACTGTTTGCACAGGGACTACAGGACTTAAAAGAGGGGGAAAAAAAACACAAAGAATTGGGTACATCCACCCACATGTTCTGCAAAGGTAAAAAATATTCTTTTTTTGTGCATGTCCCCTCAGGCTATAGAAGAGGCCATATTTTGCATACTGTTTAAAATATTTTCTTACACTGAAAATTTTTTTTTTGCTAGACCCAAGCCTTCAGGAATGTTTGATGTACTCACAGAGCCTGAGCAATAGGTTTGCAGGGAATCAGGAGGAGGGCAGGATGGGAAGTGCGGCCTGCCCAATGGCCACCTTCTGCTGATGTGGAGGAAGGATGGGGGGGCATCCTTCTGAGGAACCATAATCAGATGGTCCACAGGGTCCAGGTAGTGACCATCCACAAAGCAAGTGTTGGCCCTAAGGTAGGGCTGAGTGCATTGGAGAGGAATGCGGGACCCAGAGGAGATGGCTGAGTGGGTGGCTCAGGAGAGATGGACCAACTCCCTCTCTTTCCTTCCAGTTATTATGTAACAGTCAGGCTTATTTATAGTAGCAAAATATCAGATGTGAATGAAATGTCCATGAAATAGGGGAATAGCGAAATAAATTATGACACAGACACATGACAGAATATTAGGATACATGCATTCCATCAACTAGTACTGTGGGAGCCTCTGATGCACCAGGCACGTGCCAGGCAGGCACCAGACCAAAGAGTGAGCAGAACCAACATAGTCCTAGATTGCTTGGAGCTTACAGTCTGGTGGGAGAGACAGACATTAAACAATGAACACATGGATAGATATAGAATTATACACTCTAAGAAGTGCTACGAAGCAGAAGAACAGGGTTTTATGAGAGAGAACTACAAGAGGACCCTAATTTAAATGGGGGTCAAAGAGGGCCTTTCTGGTGAGATGGCATTAGCATTGAAACCTGAAGGAGTTAGCTGGGCTAAGAGTGAAAGGGACAGCATCCTGGGAAGAGGGACTTGCAAGTACAAAGGTCCTGAGGCAGGAAAGGGATTGGGAAATCAGAGGACCTGCAACAATGCCAGCAAAGCCGAAGGTGGAAACTGAGGAGGAGCTGAACAAGGAATGTCACTGGCGAGGTGGACAGGTGCAAGGTCATGCAGAACCTTACAGGCTGTGTCAGAGGTGCTGGGCTTAATTTTGAATGCAAAGGCAGCCACCAAAGGGTTTTAATCTGGGGTGATTTGATCTAAGTTATATAGACTTGAACAGTATATTTTAAAAGTTATAAAAGATTAGAAAAAAGTGACATTCTGATTGTGCCAGACACTGGCTAGTTGTTCACCAAATTCATTTCCTTTTCCTTCTGGGAACATGGCTGGACTACGTCTTCCAGCCTCCTTGATAGTTAGGAGTGGCCATGTGACAGTTCTGGCCAATGGAATGTAAGTAGAAGTAACATATGGTCTTCCAGGTCTGGCCCATGTAAACCTCTCACGAGATCCTTCACGCTCATTTCCCCCATCTGCCAACCAGATCCACAGGATCTGTCAGAGAACTCTGAGGCCCAAGGAACAGTGGGCATATGAGACAGAGCAGTCTGGATTCATGAGGAGCATGTGGAAGGGCTGTGTGCCAACCAGAAGCAGCCACTCTGGACTTTGCATGAGAGAGAAATGAATTTTTACTGTGTTAACCCACTAAGATTCTGAGACAGCTCTGTCATGGCAGCTAGTGCTATTTATCCTAACTAATACAATAATGAATGATGGAAGTAAAAAAGGCAGGATAAAAATACATATATAACATGTTCGCATGATGTAAAAATTACTCCCACCAAGTAAAAATGTTCACACTGGTTGGCCCTGGATTGTGTGATTATGGTTTTTCCTTCTTTTGACTTTTCAGTACTTTCCCATATTCTATCATGAACAGGTATTATTTTACTAATAAGAAAACTTTACTAAAACCTCTTTTTTTTGAAAAGATGTTATGAGGAGGCATATTTTTGCAGGCAAAAATAGCAACATCATCACCAAGAAAATAATACTCCCTCTTGAAATAGATTAATTTTACTGACAGCTTAGAGTTTTTCTGAGTGAGAGCCAAAGATCTGTGCCAACATAAGCACATTTCTCCCTCAACTTTGAATAATGAAAAGAGCAATAAACAAGGAGTCAGAAGACATAGATTCAGGCTGAATTTGGCCATTTTCTAGGAAAGCAACCTGGGTCAAGTCTCTTCTCATCCCTGTCCTCAGGGTGCCCCCTGAAAAACATGCAGAGATAATATTCTTCAAGCTATTTTTAGCTCTGCTGAAACATTTGTGTATATTATCTAAGATTTTTTTCCCCTGGGCTTTTCCTTTATTAATAAATTCTCAACAACAATCTCGATAGGATGAAATATGTATTATTATCTCCATTGTACCGATGAGGAACTGAGGGTCTGAGAGGTCAGGAATTTGCCTGGGGTCACATAATTAGTAGCCAGGAAAACTGGACTCACCCCAGATGCAAAGCTCATGCTCCTAATAAGGAGCTATCCTGCCTCCCCTTTGCAAGAGCCAGTCTTTGATCCGAAAATGAGCTCTTTGCAGGGGACTAGCCTTGGGCTAGGTGATGGGGTGGGAGTAGGGGAGGGGCAGGCAGAGGAGGAGGGAAGGTGGGTAGTCAAAGATGTGTTAGTAAATGTTTAATAACTAGCTCTTTGGGGGGGGGGAAGCTCTGATTTGTAGTGTTTGCCAATTTCCATGGTGTAAATACTCACAGCATGGTGGATTCTAAGCTATCAATATCCTATAAATGGTTCACAAATTCCTGATAACTTAACAACTAGCTCTTAGCTCTCAGCTCTCTCTGGAACCTGAAGGAGCCGGCCCCAGCACACCAGTAACCATAACCACATGGCTTCCATATTAGGAATATGAATGCAAAATGCTTAGTTTTTACCTGGATAAGAAATGGGGGAGGAGGCTTCAAGTCAGGTGGGAACAGTTGGAGAGCTCTGCTCTGTTATGCTGGGGCTGGGCTCTTCAGGTCACATCTCCCAGACTCCCTTCCTGCAAGCTTCTGCCCACTGGAGCCTCTGAGGGAGTGTGGAAGGGCAGCAAAGGGAAGAAGGACGACGGAATCCCATTTTTCTGTCCTGCCATGGCCCTGCCTCCAGCTTCCCTCTGCACTGCCAGCACCAGCCCTGCCACACCCCCTTGGAGGGGCCAGCAGCTGTTGGGCAGTGGCCCATCCTCAGACATCTGACACTTGCCATGTGGGGCTTCTCCTCTGAGCTCGTAGGTTCTGGAAAGCTCACCTCTTTCCTTTCATTCTTCTAGCCTAGGAGGTGGTAACTTTCTTTCTGCAGGTGGGATCTCTGGCCTGCCTCAGTGTTCCTTTTATACTCCTTCCACCTAGTGAACAACTCCCCATATTAAATCCCCTCTGTTTGAAATGCCTAGTGTGGCTTCTGTTTTCCTGGCTGGGCTCCCTCTCTCTGTCTATCACGTGGTGTGATGGGGACTCGGTCCTCCAAGCACAGCCCCATCAGTCAGGCCCAGTTGATATGGCCTTCTCCACTCAGGTCCTCCTGGGCACTGGTGATGCTGCCAGCCCTGCCCGCTCCTCAGGGGTGCCTTGGCCCTTCCTGCACACCCTGAACTGCACATTGTAGTCGCCTTGTGAGGGCAGGAGGGCTCTCTTCCCTCTTCAAGACCCAGGAAAGAGCAGGATTCAGGACAGCTTGTTAATGGCGTTGAGCTGAGTTAAATGGACTGGGTTCCCCGTTTTGAAGGGCACTGGAGCAGGATCCCTCAGGAAGAGCTGCAAAGGGGAAGGAAAGGGAAAGAGAAGGGACACTGGCCAAGAGCAGATGCTCAGTTAGCTCCACAGTGTGAGGAGACTCAGAGTAGCCCAAGAAGAGGAGCTGGTTATCATGGGTTGGGAGATCAAGATGCCCCCGTGAGGCTGTTGGGCACTGGGGACCTGTGTAGCATGGGCTGAATGATGTTGGCTGAGACTCTTCTTACAATTAAAGCAGAAAGAGTTTGGGGCTGAGAGTGCGCAGTTCAGGGTTCTAGCCCCAGTTCTGTCTCCAACTTCCTGTGTGCCCATAATTATGTTCCTTCCCCTCTCTGGGCCTCAGTTTCCTCACTGGTAAAATGAGGGGGCAACCAGCCACATATTGTGTTTGTTGAATGCTTACTCTGGGACACAGCATGACAGACCCTGGGGAGCTGCAATGACTAAGCCAAAGTCCTTGTCTTCTAGAAGCTCCCAG
>NW_007727262.1:255500-256522 GCF_000696425.1 Galeopterus variegatus
AGGGTTCTAGCCCCAGTTCTGTCTCCAACTTCCTGTGTGCCCATAATTATGTTCCTTCCCCTCTCTGGGCCTCAGTTTCCTCACTGGTAAAATGAGGGGGCAACCAGCCACATATTGTGTTTGTTGAATGCTTACTCTGGGACACAGCATGACAGACCCTGGGGAGCTGCAATGACTAAGCCAAAGTCCTTGTTTTCTAGAAGCTCCCAGTTTAATGGAAGTGACAGGATTTTTAAAAAAGACAATTATAAAGTACTGTGATAATCACTAGGAGAGCGTGGGTACAGAGGGCTGTGGGAGCACAGAGGAAGGACACCTCTCTTGTGACGGGGTGGCTGCAGGGACAGGGAAAGATGAGCATGTTAAGCAAAGAGGATGGGAGGGGGATGTTCCAGGCACAGGGAACAGCATGTGCAAAGCCTAGAGGCAAAAGAGATGCTTTGGAGGACCAGAAAAAGGGACAAGGCTGTTGGTGGGAGGTATGCGGGGGGTGGGGGGCTTGGTGAGAGGCAAGGAAAGCAGGAGCCCCCTCAGGCAGGGGTTTGGGCCTCGTGTTGCACATGGAGAGCAATGGAAGGGGTGTGAGCCGGATGGCAAGGCCAATGTGCTCTTTAAAGGGCCTCACTCTGGCTGCCGAGTGGAACACAGGTGGGCAGAAGGGCAAGATGGAACAAGGAAGCCAGTTAGAAGCTGTCGTGAAATCCAGGGGAGAGAGGAGTAACAGGGATAGGAAGGAGGTGGAATCAACAGGGCTCACAGATGACCAGAAGTGAGGGTGAGGAAGGCAGAGGAAAGTGGTTCCCAGCTTTCTGGTGTGGCAGATGAGCGGATGGAGGTGCCTCTCCTCACCTGCACATCCACAGAGGGGAACTGGCTGGATCAGGGAGTGGCGTCTTTGCCCAGGTTCCTGGGTGGGTGGCTGAACCAAGGGAACTTTGCAGCCCTAAAGCCATGCATCACCAGGCTCCCCGCCACCCCCAGCTGGCCCCTCCTTTCCTGGTCATTTGCAGATGCAAGCATCC
>NW_007727262.1:257267-258945 GCF_000696425.1 Galeopterus variegatus
GCAGATTGGCCCGGGAGGGTGGGGCAGGGCTCAAATTAGACAGCTGGCACCATAGCAGTCCAGGAGTGAGGCGAGGGGACTCAGGCAGAAAGAGAGAAAGGCACAGACCAGAGAATTAGGAAAGGGAACATGGGCAGGACTTGATGACTCATGTGACAGGTGGCTCGGACAGGGCGCCATGCTGGGGAGCAGATCTCCTGGGTTCTACTCTGGGATCCCCAGTCACCTTGGTTGCAGTCTCTCCTAGTGTGCAAGGAGATAACGTTTATATTATCTGAAAGCCAGGTCCAGAATTCCTCTTAAAGAGGGGACAATCTTGGTGTGGAAAGGAACCTTGATGAGCCTCTGGGGGAAGGTAAGAACCTCAGCACGCACCCAGGTGGTCAGGAGCCAGGCCAGTGCTGGAGAAAATAGGCTGGAGTTATTTTCCTCCTGAGGGGGAGAGGGCCCAAGGGGAGAGGAAGGAGGAGAGGGGCCACCCGAGGGTGGCTGAGTGTGTACGTAGTTAGGAGTAGCTAATGTTCAGGTGAAGTTGCTCAGATGACCTTCTCTGGTACAAACCTGCCTCCACTCGTCCCAAATTTTCACCAAAACCCCCTCATAAGTCCTTGTTAGAGAGGACAGTTTTTGTGTTTTGTTTTGTGTGGATGTAAAGATAGAGGAAGGGGCTGCATTTCCTGCGTGGATCAAAGTGGCCTGGAGCTGAGGAATACATGAGGGTCATGCGGTGGCCTGAGTCCTGAATGGAGCCAGCAGAAGCTATCTTGAGGTTAGCTGTGCACATCCCTGAACTGAGGGATAGAGCTTCCTGATCACTTTTCCATGCTCCTAGTGGTGACACTGGGTTACATGAAAGATCCTGGGGTTGGGCAAGTGGCTCTCCAAATTTTGGAGAAACTTTCTGGCTTGGAAAGTCTGGGATAGGGTGTGGACTGGGGTGAAGAAAAGGTAGGGGCAAAATGGGCTCTGGAGCTCTTGTCCCCAGGGGAGGGGAGGCCATGCAACTCTGCTGGGATGCCCCAGCTCCTCCACTTGGCCCTCTTTGCCCTTCCGGATGTGTGATTCCTGCAGCCAACACTGACACCCCCTCTACTCCCATGCCAGGCCCTGGAATCACCCAAGGCCATGTGGAGCCTGGCCTATCCAGAATGCTGGCCTCACCTAGCCTCGCCTGACTCCCAGTCCCAGTGGCTGTGCTGGTCCCTGCTTCCCAGGCTGGCAGGAGGAGCGAAAGCATGTTCGGGGCTCTCGAAGAGAAAAGTGCAGTGTTCATGCACAGAGTGTTTGGCCAGGAATTTAACATATGTGCTGAGCACCTGCTGTGTGCCAGGTACTAGGCTAGACCCTGGAGATAAAACAATCCCCAAGGCTCAGTCCCTGCCCTTGGAAGCTCACAGTCTGGTTGGAGACAGAGTCACAGTCAGATAAGCATAGCGCAATGACGTTAAGTGTCCTGGTTGGGAGAGTGCCTGGGCTGTTGAGCATCTGTCCCACCCCAGGGCCGGGGAAGGCTTCCTGGAGAGCTGGTGTCTCAAGTGAGCTCCGAAGGTCTAGGAATAGACAGCCAGGCAGGGGGGAAGGTTGGGGACGGTGAGAGTGCACCAGGGAGAGGGAACCAACCACACATGCAAAGGCCTGGAGGTGAGAAAGAAGGCATACTGCAGGAAGTGGAAGTAGT
>NW_007727262.1:259795-260536 GCF_000696425.1 Galeopterus variegatus
AACCACACATGCAAAGGCCTGGAGGTGAGAAAGAAGGCATACTGCAGGAAGTGGAAGTAGTTCTAGGTGGGGGAGTCGCAGAAAGGATGAGAAGAGAGAAGCTGGAGACGGAGGCAGGGATCAGGTCAAGAATGGCCTATAGCAAAGTCACACCAAAAAGGACTAGAAAGAGGAGACTCACTTTACCAGATAATAAGGCATACTACAAAGCCACACTAATAGAAACAGATGGTTTTGGTTCAAGAACAAGCAAATAAACCAGCAGGAGCAAATGGAACTATGGTTCCCAAACTGGGCACTGAGGTACTCACAGGGGTGTTGTGGCATATTTTAAATTTTCAAGGAAAACAGTGATATTCAACATCCATCAGACACCATGTGAACTGCTAACTTGGAGTAATTCACAGTTTCAACATTAGATTGTGCTACATTCCTTTTGATGACAACACATCTTTGTGAAACTGGGTTTTTAGTAAATGCTGTGATAAAAAGCAAGCATGTATGAAAACCTACATGGAACAGGAAAACAAAGTCCAATCTGATTCCAGAATTTGAGAAGTTGTCCAGTTCCCAACAGGCCCATATCTTATTAATAAATAATTATAGTTATTTAAGAATGAAATATAAACTTTATTTTTCTTTCAATTTTTGTGCATTATTTTTTTCAAATGGCTATAAACTTGTTAGGACTTAAATATTTACTTAGTTATCTAGGCCTAATTACTTAGAAATTTCTAATTT
>NW_007727262.1:261584-263939 GCF_000696425.1 Galeopterus variegatus
TGTTTGATTGTTTAATAGATGATAACGGGAAAACCGGCTGACACTGTGCAGGGAAGCAAAATTTGATCAGTGCCCAACTCCACAAAGAGCAGACACTTGACCAATTAAAGATTTAAATGTGAGAGGTAAAGTTAACAGAAGAAAATGTAGGAGAATATCTTTGAAACTTAGAGGCAAGGAAGAGCTTCTCATTTAAAACTTCAAAATCACAAACCATTAGGTAAAAAATTGATTAACTTGATTATATCAAAACTGAGCATCTCTGTTAGACAGAGAACACCCTGGACAAAGTCAACAGACAAATGACAGAATAAAAGAAGATTTTTGGAAGTCTAAAATTAACATGGTATTAGTATCCACATTACACATGGGACTCCTGAAAATCAACAATAGGACAGCAACCCCATTAGAAAAATGGGCAAACAAGCAATTTACAACAGAGAAAATCCAGAAGCCACTAGGCACTCGAAAAGATGCTCAATATCATTAGAAATTAGAAGAAATTAAAGTGATGTCATTTTATATCGATGAAATATCAAAAATTAGAAATGCAAACAATTCCAGGTGTTGGTGAGGACAGACATAGGGACCTCATGCACTTCTGGTGGGATGTCATAGGAGCAGCCATTCTGGACGGCATCTGGCACTCTTTAGTCAAATTAAGTGTCTGCATACCCTCTGACCCAGAATTCCACTCCTGGGATACAGCCTAGGAAATTCTCATTAAGGGGACATTTAGAAGGTCGCTCATTGCAGCATGTGTGTGTGTGTGTGTGTGTGTGTGCATAATGGAGGTGACCTGGAGAGAATCCTAAGTGGCAGGTTGGACGTAACAGAAAGGTGGATCTTAGCAGCACACAGCTTAATGAAAAAAGAAAGAAAAAAGATGATATACATGTAACACAATGCACTTAAATAAAAAATACACTAATACAAAATAATAATACACATTTTGCAGAACTGCAAACAAACAAAAAGATACAACTAGACTCATTAGAATGCCTATTGTGGAGACAGGAGAATGGGACTGGGAAATGGGTATAAAAGGAATGAATAAATAAATAAATGAATGAGTAAAACAGAGGCGAGCCTTGCCTGAACCAGTGTGGTTAATTGCCATGAACTGAGGATTAAGACCAACTCAATTCTCTGCACCTGAAAGACGTTAAACAAAGCAGCACATAGACTTGACTTTAAGGCTAGGGAAAGCCAACTGGACCAAGGAGTTCTATGCTTTATTTACATGTATGTTTTTTCATCCAATCAGTCATTTGTGCATTCATTCATTTATCATACTTTTGGGACCAGCCTCTCTGGTCTAGAGCCAGGCACTGTCCTGGGCTCTAGGGATAACATGGTGAGCAAACCGCCATTCTTTGGCTCTGGTCCTACTGCAAGGCCAAGTACCTAATAGTCCTGCTCTGGTGTTCAATGGCTCCATGCTCAGGCAAACCAGGTTGTCCACAGGCTTGGGGGATGTTACCACCTTGCCATTTGTTGGTTGAGGAAAATGAGGCTCAGATGGAAGAGTCACTGAGTCACTAGGTCACAGCTCTGGCTGTGAGTGGCAGAGCTGGGATCTGAGCTCAGGTCTGTGGAACTCTGAAGCCCCTCGCTTTCCCTCCAACCCCAGCAGAGGAGGAAGGGGAAGTACAGAGTTCCTCCTAGGCAGGCTGTAGTCCTGGCCTCAGCTGGCTTGGCTTACTCTCTCAAGGCAAGGCCAGGAAGGCTTCAAGGAGGAGGCAGTACTGGTGCTAAGCCTGGAGGATGAGAGGAGTCTGGGAACAAGTACCTGGAGAACGGTTTGTTTGCTTTATTCACAACGGTATCTCAAATTCTAGAACTGCACCTAGCACATAGTAGGTGCTCAATAAATAGTTGTTAAGTAAATGAATGAGCAAACAAATGAATAAACAGAGAAGAAATACACAGGGCTGTGAAGAGCTTGGAGGGCTGACTTATGATGGGAGGGGGCGGCAGGTCAGGCCGCGAGCCTTGAATCCCAGATCAAGGAGTGTGGGCACCCTGCAGTCAGCCCCAGGGGTGCATTGGCAGTGTTTGAGCAAGGGCACCCCCTTCAGATCTCATACTTAGGCAAACAGATGCTCATGCAGCTTTGTCCACTCAGGGGCTGCACAGTGTGACACACAGCTCATCCAGAACTTGGGGCACAGAGTGATGGAAATGGCACTGAAAAAGCAATGAGGAGACCCAAGATGGAGTCCTGGCTCTGTGTTTTGGTTTCTCCATCTGTAAAATGGTTGTGTGTGAGCTTGCACCTGCCAGTGTGTGTATGTATGTGTGCACACGTGTATGCATGTGTGTTTGTGCGTATGTGTGTATGCGCACACATGT
>NW_007727262.1:264475-268641 GCF_000696425.1 Galeopterus variegatus
GGTGCATGTGTGACGTGTGTGTGCATATGTATGTGTGTATGTGTGCATGCACATATGTATGTATATACATGTGTGTGTGTCCCAGCTCTGAGTCCCATGGGTTACCACTTGTGCCCCTACCTTAGAAACAGCCGGCTGGGCTGTCTGGACGGTGTCCCTGGCACACCTGGTTGAGAACTTATCCTCTTCCTTGGCTTGACTCCCCAACTAGAAAACCAGAGGACTCCACATGGGGGTTGGGGCCTATTCACTTGGCTTCATGGGCTAGGCCTAAAAATCTTCCACTGACTAAATAACCTTCTATTAAGAAATAGGCATTAGCAGAGGAGAAAAGAGGAAGGGAGTATAGGGCTGCTGCCCTGATAGCCCCCGCAGCTGCCTGAGGAGGTCAGGAGGCTATTCCTAGCAGAAACCAGAATGAAGGCTGTGAGATGGCAGGAGTGGTCCACGAACAAACCCAGGCAGGTGTCATAGGCTGCTGTCAGGGCTGGAGCAGGACCAGCAGAAGCTGAGGCAGACGGCTCTAGGCACCCCTTTGGGTTCCTCCTCTCACCTTTCACCTCTGGCCTGGCCTTGAGAGGGTCTTCATTTCCATCCACCATGGCTCTCCTGGGACCCCTGATCAACTTGTGGGGTCTTTTGGTTAATTCAAGAGTCACAGTTTCTTATATTGCTGAATTTGTACCTGGTTTATAGCTGCCAACGCACTTTATAGTAACATTGATTTTTCTTGCTCAGCATCCAATCCCCCTTTGGATGATAATGGGACTCTGGTTTTAATTGAAAGGTTGTACTAGTCAGGGTCTGTGACAGCCACATCCTAAGATGGCCCCAGTGATTCTTGCCTCCTGCAATCACACCCATGTATAATCCCCTCCCACACTGAATAGGGCTGGCCTGTGTAACCAGTAGGATATTATAGAAATGGCAGAGTGTGATTTCCAAGAGTAGATCATAAAAAGATGCTGAAGCTTCAGTCTTGTTTTCCTTTGGATCACTCAGCCACTATGTCCTGAGGATACCCAAGCAGCCCTTTGGAGAGGTCCATGTGGTGAGGAACTGAGGCCTTCTGTCAATAGCCAGCATCAACTTGCCAGCCATGTGAGAGAGCCATCTTGGAAGCAAATCTTTCAGCCTTAATAAGAATTAGGATGACTGTAGTCTCAACTGACATCTTGCCCACATTATGTTAGAGACCTCAAGCCAGAACCTTCCAGCTAAGTAACTCCTGAATTCCTGAGCCACAGAATCTATGTGAGATGGTAAATGTTTCTTACTGCTTTAAGCTACTACACTTTGAGATAATTTGTTATGACACAATAGATAAGTAATACAGGGCCACAGAAGGAAACAGAATTCACCCTGGATGGTTCAAAAGAAGAGATTTTATTAAGGACTACTTACAGAGTGGAGGGCAGATTAAGGTAGCAGACAAAGGGAAGGCGATGTGCCCATAGACTAGCAATGGCAGGAGCTGTTATCATATCTCAGAGCCAAAGGGGAAAGGAAGAAATAATGTCACTGGAGCTTCATAAGAGTGGAAGATGCAGAGAAGAAGCCACAGCCATGGAAGTGCACAGCTGTTTCAGGACGTGCAGCCCCAAAGCAGGGGGAGAGCAGAGACTGACCCCGACCTCTCTCCCTCCTCTTGGCCTCCAATCTCCTGCCTGTACTCCCCATTGGTCAAACCCAGCTGGAAACCAGAGGACAAGGAACTGGGTGATGTCATACACAGGATCAGCCTTCCAGGACACAAAGCAGGGCAGAGAGTGGGTGTGTGAAAGGAGAAGAGAGGAGAAAAACCAAGGCAGAGCTCCACCTGGCCCCCCACTCAGCCTCAAAGTTCTGTGAAGCTGGTGCCATGCAGGGTGGGTCACATGACTTAGACTAAGCCAATCAGTGCAGCCTATCCTGCAGCTATGTGATTGGTTCAGGATGGCCACATGGCCCAAGTCAGCCAATCGAAGCTAAGGGGGGCTCACTTGCAGGGCTTTTGTTGGCATATTGGGAAAATGGGCTCCTCTTTGCTGCACTTAGTGCTGTGATGATGGGAACCAGAAACAATTGTGCAGAGGCTGAGAATGGGGCTGGCCTAGGAGAAAGCAGACCTAGAGACAGAGTGATGGAGAAACCTCATCTGAGACCTCACTGTTACCTTTGATTCCGGATGATACGTTCTCATCCACAGTCCTGATGATCCTTGCGGCAGCTCTCTGGGGTAGGCTGGCAGAGATCATTAGTCCCATTTTACAGATGGAGAAAATGAGGTTCAGTAATCTTTATCACTTGGCAACCAGTTCATTTTAATTCATAATTAAGTTAATGATACTAGCCTAGGTTTTTGGGGTATATTTTGTCCTCTCATTATATGGTTTTAGATTTTTGACTTCTGTTTCAGTGGCCTTGCTGTATACGTGCCTTTTATTGAAAGCTGCTTCAAACTCTCTTTAGAAGTAGGTGGCACTCAATTATTAAGTTTAGTCAAACCAGCAAACAAGGCATGGTGGATTTACCAAGGAGGATTTACCAAGATCACACATCTTACAGGTGGTGGATCTGAGCCTGAAAGGCAGGACTGAAGCAGGTCCTCAGACCCCAAATGGGGAAGGTTCTCCCTTCTGTATTTAGTTTGGCCTCCTATTTGTGCTTCCTCGTGACCTGACCCTTCTCAAAGAGCTGTGTGAAGGCCATTAGTGGGCAGGAGAGTGTGCACAAAGCTAACCTACTAAGGACAAGTCACTTGCTCAGTGGCTTCCAGGACTTCAAGAAAAGCAGGGGACTTTTCAGTCTGGAAGGGGAGGCAAGAAAGAAGATGTTTTCTCCTGACCCCTGAGCTGGCCAACGTCCTTTTAAATGGTTTGATAGGAGCAATGCAACCTAGACTTCTCTGACATTGTCTCCAACTCTTCTCTTCCCCTTGCCGACACCATTCCAGCCACACTGGCCTCCTTGTAGTTCCCACACACTCTGGCTTCTTTGCCTGCCTGGTCATTTTTTTTTTTTCCTTTTTGTCTTTTTTCGTGTCCGGCAACAGATCGCAACCCTCAGTGNAAATGGGGAAGGTTCTCCCTTCTGTATTTAGTTTGGCCTCCTATTTGTGCTTCCTCGTGACCTGACCCTTCTCAAAGAGCTATGTGAAGGCCATTAGTGGGCAGGAGAGTGTGCACAAAGCTAACCTACTAAGGACAAGTCACTTGCTCAGTGGCTTCCAGGACTTCAAGAAAAGCAGGGGACTTTTCAGTCTGGAAGGGGAGGCAAGAAAGAAGATGTTTTCTCCTGACCCCTGAGCTGGCCAACGTCCTTTTAAATGGTTTGATAGGAGCAATGCAACCTAGACTTCTCTGACATTGTCTCCAACTCTTCTCTTCCCCTCGCCGACACCATTCCAGCCACACTGGCCTCCTTGTAGTTCCCACACACTCTGGCTTCGTTGCCTGCCTGGTCATTTTTTTTTTCCTTTTTGTCTTTTTTCTTGTCCGGCAACAGATCGCAACCCTCAGTGTCGTGCCCGCACCGGAGCGGGACCGGCAACGGAATCGCAACCCTCGGTGTCGCGCCCGCATCTTGCTCAGCCAGTGAGCGGGAACCGGTCTGTATGTGGGACCCGAACCCTCGGCGGGAGCACCGCCGCGCTCCCAAGAGGCGCACTGTAGCAGTGCGCCACCAGGCCGGCCCCTGCCTGGTCATTTTTGACTGGATGTCAATCAAAATTGTTGGGTGCTAGAGTTTTTTATATTCCTTTAATATTCTCAAGATTTGTCTGGGACGTAATTAAGTTACTTGGAAAGAGTTTGATCTTTTTTTTTTTTTTTGTTAACCTATGGGTAAGGATACATTTTATTTTAATTTTTTATAAGATATACAGTAAATTTTAATTTTATTTATTTATTTTATTGTAACATGGTTGATTCTATGTTATCTGTGGGGTACCGAGTTGAATATCAATATCTGCATGCAATATTTGATGCTTAAATAAGGATAATTAGTATATTCAACATTATGCAATATAATCTTTTTTGTGGCCCTTTACCAATTTCTCCCTTATCCCCCCTCCCCCTCCCCCTTTCTGACCTCTGGTAACCTCAGTTTTGTTCTCTCCTTTTTTTTTTTTTTTTTTTTCCTTTTTGTCTTTTTTCATGACCGGCAATGGATTGCAACCCTCAGTG
>NW_007727262.1:269537-277534 GCF_000696425.1 Galeopterus variegatus
CACCCCTGGGTGTTGCGCCCACCCCTCGCTCAGCCGGTGAGCGGCCAGTCTGTATGTGGGATCCAAACCCTCGGTGGGAGCGCCGCCACGCTCCCAAGCGGCGCACTGTAGCAGTGCGCCACCAGGCCAGCCCATCTGTTCTCTCCTTTTGAAAGTTCAATGTATTATTGTGATTGTTGCATTTTTTTTAACATTATTTATTTATTTTTTTTTAGCTCCCACTTATGAGTGAGGACATATGGTATTTATCTTTCTGTGCCTGGCTTATTTCACTTAACATGATTTTCTCTAGGTTCATCCATGTTGCTGTGAATGGCAGTATTTCATTCTTTTTTATGGCAAAGTAGTATTCCATTGTGTAGATATACCACATTTTCCTTATCCAGTCATCTGATGATGGACATTTAGTTTGGTTCCAAAACTTGGCTATTGTAAGTAGAGCTGCAGTAAACATGCGAGTACAGGTATCTCGTCAACATGATGACTTCCACTCCTTTGGGTACATACCTAGGAGTGGGATTGCTGCATTGTGTGGCAGTTCTATTTGTAGTTGTTTAAGGAACCTCCATACTGTTTTCCATAATGGCTGCACCAATTTACAGTCCCACCAACAGTGTAGGAGGGTTCCCCTTTCCCTGCATCCTCACCAGCATTTGTTATTCTCAGTCTTTTTGATAATGGCCAGTCTAACTGGGGTGAGATGATATCTCAGTGTGGTTTTGATTTGCATTTCCCTGATGCTGAGTGATGTTAAGACATCACTTGATGATGCTGAGACACATTTCTTCATGTGTCTGTTGGCCACTTAAATATTTTCCTTTGAGAAATGCTTACTCAGCTCCTCTGCCCATTTTTTAATAGGGTTACTTGTGTTTTTACTGTTGAGCTGTTTGAGTTCCCTGTATATTTGGGATATCCATCCTTTGCCGGATGCATAGTTTGCAAATATTTTCTCCCATTCTGTAGCTTGTCTTTTCAGTCTGTCATTTCTTCTGCTGTGCAGACGCTTTTTAGTTTGATTTAATCCCATTTGCTTATGTTTTCTTTTGTTGCCTGTGCTTTGGGGGTCATATTCATGAAGTCTTTGCCCAGTTCTACTTCCTGAAGTATTTTCCCTATGTTTTCTTTTAGGAGTTTTATAGTTTCAGGCCATATATTAAAGACACATATATAAGTCTTTTGGTATATGGTGAGAGGAATAGGTCTAGTTTCATTCTTCTACA
This sequence comes from Galeopterus variegatus, assembly GCF_000696425.1. NCBI lineage: Eukaryota > Metazoa > Chordata > Mammalia > Dermoptera > Cynocephalidae > Galeopterus > Galeopterus variegatus. The sequence continues at coordinate 270,761 of NW_007727262.1, forward strand.
TATGGGTTTCTTGTTTTCCCATTAGCTTTTATTGATGAGGCGGTCTTTTCCCCAATGTATGTTCTTGGTGCCTTTGTCAAAGATCAGTTGACCCGGGCCGAGCCCGTGGCGCACTCGGGAGAGTGCAGTGCTGGGAGCGCAGCAGCGCTCCCGCTGCAGGTTCGGATCCTATATGGGGATGGCCGGTCACAGCTCACTGGCTGAGCGCGGTGCGGCCGGTCTCAAAAAAGACAAAAAAAAATAAAAGATCAGTTGACTAAGTCTGTGGGTTGATTTCTGGGTTCTGTATTCTCTTCCATTGGTTTGAGTGTCTGTTTTTATGCCAGTATCATGCTGTTTTGGTTACTATATACTTCTAGTATAATTTGAAATAAGGTAGTGTTATGCCTCTGGCTTTATTATTATTATTTTTTTGGCTCAGGATTGCTTTGGCTGTTTGGGGTCTTTTATTGTTCCATATAAACTTAGGATTGTTTTTTCTATTTCTGTGAAGAATGTGATTGGCATTCTGATGGCAATTGCATTGAGTCTGTAGATCACTTTAGGTAATATGGACATTTTCACAGCATTAATTCTTCCAGTCCAAAAGCATGGAAATGTATTTCCATCTTTTTGTGTCCTCTTTAATTTTTTTCGAGAGTGATTTGTAGTTCTCATCGTAGAGATCTTTCGCCTTGGTTAAATTGATTACTAGGTATTTTATTTTTTTTGGTGACTATTGTAAATGGGCTAGCTTTCTTGATTTCTTTTTCTGCTACTTAGTTGTTGGAGTATAAAAACACTACTGATTTTTGTGTGTTGATTTTGTATCCTGCAACTTTACTGAAATCATTTATCAACTCTAAGATTTGTTTGTAGAGCCTTTAGGCTTTTCTGCATATAGGATCATGTTATCTACAAACAGGGACAATTTGACTTCATCTTTTCCAAAATGGATGCCCTTTATTTCTTTCTCTTGCCTGATTGCTCTGGCTAGTAATTCCAATACTATGTTAAACAGGAGTGGTGAGAGTGGGCATCCTTGTCTTTTTCCTGTTCTTGCCATTCAGGATGGTGTCAGTGGTGGGTTTGTCGTATATGGCTTTTACTGTGTTGAGATGCTTTTCTTCTATCCCTATTTTTTCTGAGAGTATTTATCATGAAGGAATGTTGAATTTTGTCAAATGCTTTTTCTGCATTTATGAGATAATCACATGGTTTTTGTTCTTGATTTTGTTGATGTGGTATATCACATTTATTGACTTGGCTATATTGAACCATCTTGCATCCCTGGGATGAATCCCTCTTGACCGTGGTGTATGATTTTTTTGATGTGTTGTTTTCTATTTGCTAATATTTTATTGAGGATTTTTTCAAAGTTTGACCCTTTTAAGGCTTGCTTTTAAGCTTTGTCAGGTGGGATCAGAACTGCCCTTGGTCTGGGGTTAATTCTACCCTACTACTGAGACAATGGCCTTCTGAGTATTCTCCCCATGTATTGAGAAGTTCCTCCTACCCACTCTGGGGGAAACATGAACTACTCCTGGCCCAGCTTGAGCTCTGAGGATCCTTTTGCCTGTTCCATTCTGCTGGTTCTTTCCCTGGTCTCAGGTAGTTTCCTTATTACACAGCATGTGCTGATAAGTACTCATCTGAAGACTGAGGGGACCCCTTGGGGTGGCAGTTGGGATTTCATGGCAGTGAAGTCAGCAGGGCATGGCAGATGGAAAGGAGGAGTCAAAGATGATACCTGTGTGTACTTGTACTTCTGTGTAGAAACATGGCTGGTGTGATAGGGCTAACCTAGGTTCCAAAGGGTTCAAGTGGGTAGGCAGGGAAGTGGCAGAGTGCTGTAAAAAGAACTTCGGCATTAGGGGTGGCTGACCCCAGCCCCAGACCTGGACCCTGACACTTCCCACCTGTGTGGTCTTGGGCAGGCTACATAACTACTTCAGCTTCATAAAATGGTACTGATATAACTACTTCAGCTTCATAAAATGGTACTAACCTCTTCTTTTTTTTTTCCTTTTTGTCTTCCTTCGTGTCCGGCAACGGATCGCAACCCTCAGTGTCGCGCCTGCACCTCAGTGTACGCAACCCTCAGTGTACGGACCGGACCAGGACCGGCAACGGGATCGCAAACCTCAGTGCTGCGCCTGCACCTCGCTCAGCCAGTGAGCAGGAACCAGTCTGTATGTGGGATCCGAACCCTGGGCGGGAGCGCCGCCGCACTCCCAAGCGGCACACTGTAGCAGTGCGCCACCAGGCCGGCCCAGGTACTAACCTCTTCTATAAAATGGTACTAATATAACTACTTCAGCTTCATAAAATGGTACTAACCTCTTCTATAAAATGGTACTAATTGCATCTCCCTACAGGGCTTGTTCCAAGAAAATTTAGTTCATTGGGGGTTTACAAAATGTTGGTTTCCATCTGAAAATCTTTTCTATTTTACTACTTCAGAGTCACAAGAGGCCCGAGAGATCTGAGAGCTCCTTCTCTGACCACACCAAGCCACATGCCTACATCCTACAGGTGAGCTAGGCCCCAGCTGATGTTCACTGACTGTCCAATAGGGGAGGCGTCAGATATCCCACTGCCTCTGTTACAGCTGCTACTGCTCACAAAGGTTGGGGTGGGAAGTGCAAGCCCAAGGACAGGACCCTAGCCTGGATGTCTGCTCCAAATCTCATTGTTCTGGGGTGTGTGGGGGAAATAGGACATGTTTCCATTACACTAGAGCTTAGAACCTCAGGATATTCTGTTCAAAGGAGACTTTAATTCTCAAGACAGCTGTTCAGAGGCTAAGGTCATTAAACATGGATTACTGAAGCAGCTCTACATAAGCTAGTTGATGGTATTACTAGATTTGAGAGTGATCAGGGAATTTTTTTGTATCCTGCAGAAAGCATTGCAGAGCCTCAGACACTGCAGGGACCTTGCCAAATTACTGAAGGAAAACTGACAGTGGTTATGTGGATTAAACTATCACTACATATGGCTTACTAAAGATCCCGTGTGCTTGGGAGAGAATCTAGGTCACTGTTGTATCATATACCATGGGCCTGTCAATACAAAAGTACTTCAAAAGTTCATGGCAACATAGAATTAAAAGACAATATGAAGGGCTGGCCCGGTGGCACACTGGAGAAGTGCGCCGCTTGAGAGCACGGCGGCGCTCCTGCCGAGGGTTCGGATCCCATGTGGAGACCGGTTCCCGCTCACTGGTTGAGTGCAGTGCGGGCGCGACACTGAGGGTCGCGATCCCGTTGCCGGTCCCCGGTGCGGGCGTGACACCGAGGGTTGCGATCCTGTTACTGGTCAGTAAAAAAGACAAAAAGGAAAAAAAAAAAAAGACAATATGAATCTTTCCATGAACTTTTTGAAGTACCCTCATATGTATGTATGTATAGGCATTCTTCAGAGTTACTGCAGGTTCCATTCCAGACTATCTCCATAAAGTGAATATCACAATAAAACAAGTCGCATGAATCTTTTGGTTTCCCAGTGCATGTAAAAGTTATGTTTATATTATACTGTAGTCTGTTAAGTGTGCAACAGCATTATGTTGAAAAAAGTGTACAAACCTTAATTTAAAAATACCTTATTGCTAAAAAATGCTCATGATCGTCTGAGCCTTCTGTGAGTCATAATCTTTTTGCTGGTGGAGGGTCTTGCCTCAATGTTGATGGCTGCTGACTAATTAGGATGGTAGTTGCTGAAGGCTGAGGTAGCTCTGGCAATTTCTTAAAAAAAGAAATTGCAAATTTATAATAAAGTTTTCTGCATTGATTGACTCTTCCTTTCATGAAAGATTTCTCTGTAGCATGCAATGCTGTTTGATAGCATTTTACCAACAGTAAAACTTCTTTCAAAACTGGAGTCAATCCTCTCAAACCCTGCCACTGCTTTATCAACTAAGTTTATGTAACATTCTAAATCCTTGTTGTCATTTCAACAGTGTTCACAGTATCTTCACCAGGAGTAGATCCCAACTCAAGAAACACTTTCTTTGCTCTTCTATAAGCAACTCCATCCGATAAAGTGTTGTTATGAGATTGCAGCAATTCAGTCACATGTTCAGGCCCCACTTCTAATCCTAGATCTCTTGCTATTTCCACCACATCTGCAGTTACTTCCTCCACGGAAGTCCTGAATCCCTCAAAGTGAGCCATGAGGGTTGGTATCAACTTCTTCCAAACTCTTGTTAATATCGATATTTTGACATGCTCCCATAAATCACAAGGACTCCTAATGGCATCTAGAATGGTGAATTCTTTACAGAAGTTCTCAATTTGTTTTGCCCATATTCATCAGAGGAATCAGTGTCTATGGCATCTATAGCCTTATGAAACATATTTCTTAAATGAGACTTGAAAGTTGAATTACTCCTTGATCCATGGGCTGCAGAATGGATGCTGTATTAGCAGACATGAAAACAACATTAATCTCCCGTACATCTCCATCAGAGCTCTTGGGTGACCAGATGCATTGTCAGTGAGAAGTGATATTTTGAAAGGAATCTTTTTTCCTGAGCAGTAGGTCTCAAAAGTGGGCTTAAAATATTCAGTAAACATGTTGTAAACAGAGGTGCTATCATCCAGCCTTTTTTGTTCTATTTCTGGAGCACAGGCAGAGTAGATTTAGCAAAATTCTTAAGGGCTCCAGGATTATCAGAATGGTAAATGAGCCTTGGCTTCAGCTTAAAGTCACCAGCTGCATTAGCTCCTAACAAAAGATTTAGGCTTTGCAGCTTTGAGGCCAGGCATTGACTTCTCTCTAGCTATGAAATTTTAGATGGCATCTTCTACCAATATACGGCTGTTTCATCTACACTGAAGCTCCGTTGTTTAGTGAAGAAACTTCACCAACGATCTTAGCTAGACCTTCTGGATCATTTGCTGCAGCTTCTCCATCAGCACTTGCTGCCTCACCTTGCACTTGTATGTGATGGAGGTGGCTTCTTTCCTTAAACCGCATGAACCAACCTCTGCTAGCTTCAGACTTTTCTTCTGCAGCTTCCTCACCTCTCTCAGCCTTCATACAATTTAAGAGAGTTTGAGACTTGCTGTAGATTAGGCTTTGGATGGAGGAAATGTTGTGGCTGGTTTGGTCTTCTATCCAGACCACTAAAACTTTCCTCATATCTGCTGTTTCACTTTGTTATCATTCATGTGTTCACTGGAGCAGCACTTTTATTTTCCTTCAAGAACTTTTCCTCTGGGCCGGCCGGGTGGCGCACTGCTACAGTGTGCCGCTTGGGAGCGCAGCGGCGCGCCGAGGGTTCGGATCCCACATACAGACCGGTTCCCGCTCACTGGCTGAGCGAGGTGCGGGCGCGACACCAAGGGTTGCGATCCGTTGCCAGACACGAAAAAAGACAAAAAAAAAAAAAAAAAANAGTTACTGCAGGTTCCATTCCAGACTATCTCCATAAAGTGAATATCACAATAAAACAAGTCACACGAATCTTTTGGTTTCCCAGTGCATGTAAAAGTTATGTTTATACTATACTGTAGTCTGTTAAGTGTGCAATAGCATTATGTTGAAAAAAGTGTACAAACCTTAATTTAAAAATACCTTATTGCTAAAAAATGCTCATGATCGTCTGAGCCTTCTGTGAGTCATAATCTTTTTGCTGGTGGAGGGTCTTGCCTCAGTGTTGATGGCTGCTGACTAATTAGGATGGTGGTTGCTGAAGGCTGAGGTAGCTCTGGCAATTTCTTAAAAAAAGAAATTGCAAATTTATAATAAACTTTTCTGCATTGATTGACTCTTCCTTTCATGAAAGATTTCTCTGTAGCATGCAATGCTGTTTGATAGCATTTTACCAACAGTAAAACTTCTTTCAAAACTGGAGTCAATCCTCTCAAACCCTGCCACTGCTTTATCAACTAAGTTTATGTAACATTCTAAATCCTTGTTGTCATTTCAACAGTGTTCACAGTATCTTCACCAGGAGTAGATCCCAACTCAAGAAACACTTTCTTTGCTCTTCTATAAGCAACTCCATCCGATAAAGTGTTGTTATGAGATTGCAGCAATTCAGTCACATGTTCAGGCCCCACTTCTAATCCTAGATCTCTTGCTATTTCCACCACATCTGCAGTTACTTCCTCCACGGAAGTCCTGAATCCCTCAAAGTGAGCCATGAGGGTTGGTATCAACTTCTTCCAAACTCTTGTTAATATCGATATTTTGACCTGCTCCCATAAATCACAAGGACTCCTAATGGCATCTAGAATGGTGAATTCTTTACAGAAGTTCTCAATTTGTTTTGCCCATATTCATCAGAGGAATCAGTGTCTATGGCATCTATAGCCTTATGAAACATATTTCTTAAATGAGACTTGAAAGTTGAATTACTCCTTGATCCATGGGCTGCAGAATGGATGCTGTATTAGCAGACATGAAAACAACATTAATCTCCCGTACATCTCCATCAGAGCTCTTGGGTGACCAGATGCATTGTCAGTGAGAAGTGATATTTTGAAAGGAATCTTTTTTCCTGAGCAGTAGGTCTCAAAAGTGGGCTTAAAATATTCAGTAAACATGTTGTAAACAGAGGTGCTATCATCCAGCCTTTTTTGTTCTATTTCTGGAGCACAGGCAGAGTAGATTTAGCAAAATTCTTAAGGGCTCCAGGATTATCAGAATGGTAAATGAGCCTTGGCTTCAGCTTAAAGTCACCAGCTGCATTAGCTCCTAACAAAAGATTTAGGCTTTGCAGCTTTGAGGCCAGGCATTGACTTCTCTCTAGCTATGAAATTTTAGATGGCCCCTCTGTTTACAACA
>NW_007727262.1:277934-279617 GCF_000696425.1 Galeopterus variegatus
AAAAAAAAAAAAAAAAAAAAAGAACTTTTCCTCTGCATCCACAACTTGGCTAACTGTTGAGTGCAAGAGGCCTAGCTGTTGGCCTATCTCAGCTCTCAACATGCCTTCCTCGCTAAACTTGGTCACTTCTAGCTTTTGGTTTAAAGTGAGAGACATGTGACTCTTCCTTTCACTTGAACAGTTAGGGGTGATTGTCAGGTTATTTTGGCCAAATTTTAATATTGTTGTGTTTCAGGAAATAGGAAGACCCAAGGAGAGCGAGAGAAATGGGGGAATGGCTGGTCGGTAGAGCAGTAGGAACACACACATTTATCAATTAAGTTCACCGTCCTATGTGGTTGAGGTTTGAGGTGCCCCCAAACAATTACAATAGTAACATCAAAGATCGCTGATCACAGATCACCATAACAGTAATAATGAAAAAGTTTGGGGCTGGCCCGTGGCTCACTCGGGAGAGTGCGGTGCCGATAACACCAAGGCCCCGGGTTCGGATCCCACATAGGGATGGCCAGTTCGCTCACTGGCTGAGCGTGGTGCTGACAACACCAAGTCAAGGGTTAAGATTCCCCTTACTGGTCATCTTTAAAAAAGAAAAAAAAAAAGTTTGAAATATTATGAGGATTACTAAAATGTGATGTCGAAGCACAAAGTGAGCACATGCTGTTGGAAAAATGGCACCAACAGACTTGCTGGGGCCACAGTGCCCAGACAATGAAGATGTTTTACATGGGGGACGGGGCTAAGAGGACAACGTGGTGCTGACCCTAGTGACTAGGTCTGAACCTTATGGAGACGGGGGCTAGGTGGCAGCCAAAGGGACTCTGTTCATGGGGAAACTTGTGGGGCTCAGGGCACAGTAGCTGAGCTTTGGGCCAGTCAGTGGTACACTGGTCAGTGTTTAACAGCAAGCTCCCTGAAGGGGAGACGAAGGAAGCTCTGATTGTAGCTTTTACTGATTACCATGGTGTAAATAGTCCCATCATGGCCAACTTAAAGCTATTAACATGACATCACAGAACAAGAAGTTGGGAAGAGATGTTCACAGTCAGCTCTCAGGAGCAGATACACACCAACTCCAACCCGCAACTGGGCCCAGTCGACCAACTGTGATACAGCAATGGTCAGAGCCGCCTTCCTCCCCAGTGAGGACCAAAGTCAGTGCAGCCCTGTGTGGGCCCTGTGCATTTTGGGGCACTGAGAAACAGATCTGGCAATAGGATGGTGAGAAGCCTTTACAAGTAGCTGTGGGCACTGGATGTCACCAAGGAGGCTGAGGCACTGGACCAAACAAGGCCACTTGCGAGGACACTGAGATGCCTCCAGGGACACAGAGGAAAGATGGGGGGAATTGTGGGAGGTGGGGGTGAGACTTGAGGTAACACTGTTCTGCATGTAGGGGCAGCACACTGGGAGGTTTTCTTAATGTTGGTGTAACCTCATTGTAGACACAGGCTGGAGGAGGTTCTGGCCATTTGCATCGTGTCTGCCTCCATGGACTGTGAGGCCTGAAGGGCAAGCCTCAGATCTGATCTGTCCTGCACACTTTCTATACTCTGTTTTTGTTTTGTTTTGTTTTGTTTGTTTGTTTTTCCTTTTTGTCTTTTTTACTGACCGGTAACGGGATCGCAACCCTCGGTGTCGCGCCCGCACTGCGCTCAGCCAGTGAGGGGGAACTGGTCTCCA
>NW_007727262.1:280459-282365 GCF_000696425.1 Galeopterus variegatus
ACCGCCGCGCTCCCAAGCTGCGCACTCTCCAGTGCGCCACCGGGCCGGCCCATGTATACTCTGTTTTTAACGAGCCTGATTCTTGCTTCTGCATGGGCGGGTGTTTTCCTATGGGATTAGGAAGAATGACCATACTGTCTAGTTTTCCTTGGACTACAATGAAAAAATTTCCAGATTATTCAGATATTTAAAGTATGCAAATACTGTAGAGTCTGCAGTGCATTCCTTTAGTTTACTCTAGTAATGTTCTCGGTGTTTATAACTTGAGAGCCATTCAGCTCAAGATGGGAAGCAATCGCAGTAGAAGTTCACCCTCAATCATCCCCTCTCTCTGTCATAACTGGTCAAAAACCAAGCCCTACCAGTTTCCTCCTGAAATGAGCCTTAAGTCCACCTGCTCCTCTCTGTACCCACGGTCACTGCCATGGTTGGTACCAGCATTCCCGCAGTCACTCCTGCTTCCCTCTAATCTGTTCTCCCCGCTGCAGCCAGGGAAAGCTTCCTAAAAACGGCAATCAGGTCGCTCCCTTGCTAGACATCTGTCCACGGAGTCCCACTGGTCTTAGTACAACAGGTGTGACACGATCTGGCCTCCACCCTCCCCTCCGGACTCGTCCCATCCCATTCTCTACTCCCCCATGCTGCTTTCTTTTGCTTTCTCAAAGGTGCCGCACTTCCTGTCACCCCAGGGCCTCTGCACTTGCTCGTTCCTTTTCCAGGAATGTCCTTCCACCCTTTTGGCCTAGTTAGCTCCTATTTGTTCTTCAATCTCATTTCAAAGTTGCCACCTCAGAGAAGCCTTTTCTTTTTCTTTTTTTGACTTAGAAACAACAAAAATTCATTTCTCACAGTTCTGGAGGCTGGAAGTCCAAGATCAAGGCGCCAGCAGGTTTCGCGTCTGGAGAGGGCCTGCTTCCTGGTTCATAGATGGTTGTCTTCTGGCTGTGTCCTCACATGGCGGAAGGGACAAGGCAGCTCTCTGGGGCCTCTTTTATAAGGGCACTAATCCCATTCATGAGGATGAAGCCCTCATAATCTAATTTCCTCCCGAAGATTCCACCTCCAAATACCATCACATTGGGGATTAGGTTCCAACATATGAATTTTGGGCGAATGTAAACATACAGACCGCAGCAGGGATCCAGCCAAGAAGTTGCAGGAAGGCCCAGATGATGCACCAAGACTGTGGAGCAGGTGCAAATGGGATCTCCTCTCGCAGCCTCATGCAGTTTTCTGTGGTTCTTTAGGGAGGGGAACTTAGAAACACCAGAAGCTGCATGTGCCTGTTGGAGTGTGTCACTCGGAATGTAGCTTAAGTTAATTGCAGAGTTATTGGCAGTGTGTTCGCCCCCTCCAGGATGGGTATAGTAGTTCTCTTCTAATTCTTTTCTTGTTTCTCCAAAGTCCCAGACATATCTCAAAAGCAACAGGTCCAAAATAGTACTGATTTCCTCCCTCAAACCCGGCCCCCGTACCCTTACCCCAGGCTTCCCCGCTGGTATCCACACCAACATCCACCCAGATGCTCCGGTCAGAAGTTCAGTAACATTCTCAGATTTCCATCATCCTCACCCTCTTCCCTCACCAACTTCTGCTCCCCATCCCACTGCTTCTCACCATTTCCAGAGCCGCCACCACCTTTCAGCACACTATCAGCTTAGTCCCTACCAGCCCAGGAATGTCCTTCCACCCTCTTGGCCTAGTTAGCTCCTATTTGTTCTTCAATCTCACTTCAAAGTTGCCTCCTCAGAGAAGCCTTTTCTTTTTTTGACTTAGAAACAACAAAAATTCATTTCTCACAGTTCTGGAGGCTGGAAGTCCAAGATCAAGGCGCCAGCAGGTTTCGCGTCTGGAGAGGGCCTGCTTCCTGGTTCATAGATGGTTGTCTTCTGGCTGTGTCCTCACA
>NW_007727262.1:282852-288795 GCF_000696425.1 Galeopterus variegatus
CTACAACCCATTCTTCACACAGCAGCTGGAGAAATCTATCAAAACAAATAAGGCAGGTCACTGCTCAGCTTGAAACCCTTCTGTAGCTTCCAATGGGCTGAGAATAGCATCTACACTCTTCACCTAGCCTATAATATCCACACATGGCCTGTCTCCTGCCTTCCCCTCATACTGTGCTCCAGCCACACTCAAGATCTCCTTCTTACCCCAGGGCCTTTGCACATGCTGTCACCCCCTTCCCAGAATACCCTCCCCTGCCTCTTCATGTGGTTGGCTCCTTCTTATCTTTGGGCTTTAGCTTAAATGTCATCTCCTTAGAGAGGCCTTTCTTGATCTCCTTATTTAAATGGCCCCACCACTCTGCTCATTTCCTTCTGAGTTTTTAATTACAATTCGTAATTATTTTACTTTTCTGTGAGTTTATTGAAGAAAAATGATGGTTTCTCTCATAAGAACATAATCCCCATGAATGCTTCTCTTTGGGACTCTACCTGCCTTGTCCACCATCATGTCCCCAGCACTGAGCCCCACAGCAGTCACTTTTAAACCATCACTTCAATTAATCAACAAAGAGACTGAGTGAAGCCTATCCGGATATTACTGGCAAGAGTCTGCTGGCCACGGTGGGCTGATTCAGACAAGCAGGCTCCCCAGAGATGGGGGCCTAATCAGGCTTGTAGCTGCCTCTGTGCCATGCCCCCTAGACCCCCTGACATCTGTAGCAGTATGGCCCTAACAAACAAAGCAGATCCAACTGCAGCAAAACTGCAGCAACACCTAGGTCTTGCCTGCCACTACCTAGATTTCTAACAGGCCAATCCAGGGCACCAGCCAAGAAATGACAGCTCTTGGACAAATATGAACCCTTTATCCTCAGGGAAGCCTTTTCTGATCCTCAGCCTAGGCCAGGCCTCTGTGTTCTATGCTCTCAGCACTCCCCGTAACTTTCTTTCAGAGCACTTTCCACGATTTATATGCAAATAGTTATTCAGGTGATTATCTGTTTTTGTCTGTTCCTTCCTGCATACAGAGACTACATCTGCCCTGCTCAGTGTTATACCCCCCGTACCTTTCACCCTGTGCCTCTCATACTGTAGGTGATAGTCAATGTCTATAGAAGAAATGAATGTGCAAAGAGAAACAGCTACTTCTCTGTGGCTGTATCAGGTTTTTACCTGTGGTCCCATCACTGAGGATAAAAATTTTACGGCCCAGAAAGGGTATCATATCAGTTCTAGGACATATAGTTAATTTTTTCACTGTAAATATCTGATTTCTCCTGTTGATTTAGCCAAAAAATAAAAAACAAAGTGACGCATATGAGGTATGGCTTTCTTCTTCCACCATAGGTCTCTTGTGCCTTCCTTATTTCATCTTTGGGGCAACCCAGTGAGGCGTCCCTGGTCATTGGTCTCACTTTGCAGAAAAGAATGCAAAGATTAGAAACTCCCCTGAGGTCATCAGCTGCTAAGATATCAGGGGCAGCATGCAAACCTAGGTCTATGGACTCCACATCCAGTGCTCCTTCTACCACACCAAGCTGCCTCTCTTAGCAAGCTAAATGAGCCTCCCAAAGGAAATAGCGTCACTTCGGTTTTGCCCAGTATTTTGCTTAAATGCTTTCAGAATGATTTTCTGCAACTGGCACATCTCTCAAAGGAAGAAAACTAGTTCATCACAGTAATCAAGTCTGTCATAGAGGATGTGTGATGATGTTTGAAAATATAATCCTATGAACATCAGAACTGACAACTCTGAAACATCTCAAGGCTAAATCTGCTAATAACAGTCTTTAGCATTCAGGTTGGCACTCACATGGGTTGGTGTGATACATTTCACAGCAGAAATGCCCTAACAAGGAGCTTCCTCAAAGAGTAACTGGGCAGAGGACAGATTTTAATGAGGCCCAATCCCTGAAATGGTGAAGTGGGAGTGAAGAATAAAGGTAGGAGATGACACATGTATTTCCATGAGTCAGATGACAATATGGAGCCTCACATCAGAAAACGTGGCAAATACTTTCTAGAGGTCAGGACTTTTACAGAAAAGGAGTCAAGACAACAGGGCCATCATCTCTGAAGATCTTCACAGAGAAAATGAGCTTTGATTAGAATGAAGCAGACAGGTGAATTGAAATTACCTCTCTCAGGCCTGCTGTTCACTCACTCACTCCCTCAGTCACCCATCGACCCACCAACTCATCCACCAGTTCTTCTATGTCCATCCACCCACCTGCCATCTACCCATCAATCCATCCATCCACCTATCCATCAATTCACCTACCCACATATCAATCTATCCTTCTACCCACATATCCATCCATCCATCCATCCATCCATCCATCCATCCATCCATCCATCCATATCCATTCACCTATCCACATATCCACCCATCCATTCAGCCATCCAACCGTCTACTCACCTGCCCAGCTGTCTACCCGCTCACCTACCCTTCCATCTATCCATCCATCAAGTCTTCCCTATGTATCTACTATGTGTAAAGCTCTGAGGAGATACTGAAGAGGGAGGGGACAGGGGTGTTGATAAAAATAAAAGTGTTTACCATTAGTTAAGGGTCAAAGATAGGCCAGACCACAAGCTAGCAACTGAAAACAGAGAGATCAGTCTCAGAAAGACCCAACCCTCAAGGAGCTAGTAGTAGAAGCCTCTGTTGTCAAGCTAACCAATAACTTGGAGTTAAAGTGACTGCAAAAGAGGGGCTAATGCAAGGATTTCCACATTGTGCTGCTGGGGTTTGAGGCCACGTTTTGAAGGCCACTGCAGGCAGCTTCACCCAGAGCAGCTTGGCTCTTGGCTGTTTAGTGGAAAACCACTCCCTGGCCTGCCACCAGTTTTTATTACTAAGAACAAAGGAATGAGGTGAAGGGGCATCAAACAAAAAGGCTTTAACCTTACCACAAACACGTCATGTGTAAAAGCACAGTGCTGTTTGCTGCTTTGGTAACTACACAAGCCAGCCAAGAAAATCAATCTTCTGCTGGTGGCGGATCTCTATCTCTCTCGCATTTTCTTTCCCACTCTTTTCTGATTCATTTCTTAACCTTTTAAGAGGCGACCACAGTGGCTTTCAAAATAAAGATAAAACAGTAGATAAAGCAGTAAGGAGGTCCTGTTTCCCAAGCCTTTGTCATGTGTGTGCCACCTTTATGATTTTCACAACATCCACGCGTCATCTGTGCTTTTCTTTACTAAAAAATTGCCTTAAAAACCAGAACAAAACAAAACCGAAAAGAACCCTTATCTTGCTACCATAAATGCTAGTTATATTTTTACAGTACACATTAAAATCAACACACAACTATTAAAATAAAGAGTGCAGGTCTGGGTACCAGCAAAAACGGTCCCCTCTTGCGTATCCGTGGTTCTGTCATGGGAGCTGCCGCCACTGCCATGCCCTTGTTGGGGCCTGACCCGGCCATCTACTCATCTGAGGGCTCAGACCCAGGTTTCCTATTAAGGCTTTGCTTCATCTTTGTTGCTGCAAAAATTTGTTTGCTAATTTTGAATCAGATGATTAACAAAGTTTTAGAAGGAGCAAATTTGAAAAAAATGAATATAGGGCTGATCCGTGGCTCACTTGGGAGAGCGTGGCGCTGACAACACCAAGTCAAGGGTTAAGATCCCCTTACCAGTCGTCTTAAAAAAAAAAAAAAGTAATGTTAAATGTATTGTTAATGTGAATGTAAATGTTAGATGAGGGAAATGATATTGGGCTTCTGTGTAAAATCTCTTTTGAAAAACAAGTTTGAATACTACCGCAATACACTGATAAACAGCTATATACATGATGACATGAACACCCGTAAGTCACATATTGGGGCTGTGATAGAGTTTGGATGTGTTGTCCCCGCCAAAAGTCATGTGGAAATCTGATTCCCAGTGTGGCAGTGTTGGGAGCTGTTTGAGTCATGGGGGCGGATCGCTCATGAATGGATTAATGTTCTCCTTGGATGGGGTGGGATGTGGGGGGCTGAGTAAGATCTGGCTCTATTAGTTCCCATGAGAGCTGGTTGTTTAAAAGATACTGGCACCTCCTCTCTGTCTCTCTCTAGCTTCCTCTCACCATGTGATCTGCTTGTACCCAATGGCTGCCCGTCACCTTCCGTCATGAGTAGAAGCAGCCTGAGGCCCACCCCAGATGCAGCTGTCCCAGAATCGTAAGCCAAATAAACCTCTGTTCTTTATAAATTACCCAGTTTCAGGTATACTGTTATAGCAACACAAAACAGATTAAGACAGTGTGTATGTGTGCATGTGAGTGTGTCTGTTTATATGCATTTGAATGTGAAAATGCAAATTACCAAAGATGGCAAAAGCTGCAAGAATCCAAAACAAACAGTGACATGGGGACTCACCAACCCCAGAATCTCCTGGAAAATTAACTACAGGTGTTTGAGGGTCTAGAGGACTGGGAAGCTGGGATACAAATGCATCCTTCCTCATTGTCCTCCGTCTAATTTAGCCCATACTATGTCCCAGGCACTCAACATGTATGAACCCCTATAATCCTAACAACCCTTTAAGGTAAGTCCTGTTGCTATCTACAGCGGATACTGGGAGGCTCTGCCCAGCTCCCGTCTTTAGGGCCAAAGCACCACCCCTCAGTTCCTGAAAATACTGGCTACTGCCTTGCCCAGGTATACACCCCCTCCCAGGCCCAGCCAGGCCAGTGATGCGCTGATGAGAGGCCAGCAAGGCCCAGCCCCTGTGCCATTCCAGCCCTGAGCTCCCCTCAGAATCAGCTGCAGCCTCAGTTGCAAGCAGCTTCTTGTTCTGCCCAATCCTGCCACACCCGCTTCCTTACAGATGTGTTTCCTGAGTACACTCTCTAACACACCTTCGGTACACAATGCTCTGTCTCACAGTCTATTACAGGGAGCCCAATCTAAGGCACTATCCCTGTTTTATAGACTAGGAACTGAGATGTGGAGAGATAAAGTTCTTGGCCAAGTTTACCTGGCTAGCAAGTGGAGCCAAGATGTGAGCCTAAGAAGTCTGTCTCCAGAGTCCATGCTCTTAACCACTCCACACCTCTTAAGACAAAAGTGGCACCACCTCCAGTCCCTCCCTCACTGTGTCCCTTATTTCTCCCTCCCACAATTTGCAATTTTGCACCCAGACTCCAGATGTTTACTTGTAAATTACTGGTTTAAGCAAGAATTCTAGAAAGCTTGAACTCCATTGAGAAAGAAGAAAGGTGGAGGTTGTAATTCCATGAGAAAGTGGACTTTCCAAGCTTCCTTCAGGCCCTCATGCAGGGGTTGGTCATCAGCCAGGTGGGCACAGTGTCACATCTGAGTGTGTGTGAGTAACCTCTGCGTGAGCACACACAGGCAGAGCTTGCATCCATCAGGGCTCAACGCTGTGCGTCTTGTTGGCTGAAATTTATGTCAGCTCTCTTCCCCTGGTTTTAGAAAATGTCCTTCCCACTTAGCAAGCTCACAGGCTAGCATACCTTGACACACACATGGAGGAGGATTCTGGGTCACCCAAAGAGAAACGCAGGTGCTATATTACAGAGCTCTTCAGATTTGTTTTTCATACAGGATATGGGTATGTCTTTAAGTATTTTCCTCAATAGTGGAGATATCACTAATAATTATATTGTTTACTTTAAAATATTTGCTCACTATTTATATTTTCAATATTTTTGATTGTACATTCATAGGTTTCTGTATGCAAAGGCCACTAAACTTTTGCTGGGCTACTAACTATCTGGTTAGAGGTAGCTTGCAAATACTATAATTTCCCTCTAAAATTAGCAAACTACTCATGATATTCTTAAAAATACTTTTAAAAAGATACAGCTAAATAAAATCATCTCTTCCATAATAAATAATAGCTTTAAAATGATCACACCTAATGGGGAGCTGTTGTTATATAGGTACACAGTTTCAGTTTGGGATAATGAGAAAGTTCTGGA
>NW_007727262.1:289486-290493 GCF_000696425.1 Galeopterus variegatus
ATGGGGAGCTGTTGTTATATAGGTACACAGTTTCAGTTTGGGATAATGAGAAAGTTCTGGAGGTGAATAGTAATGATGGCTGCACATCAGTGTGAATATATTTAATGCCACTGAATTGTACTCTTACAAACGGCTAAAATGGTTAAATTTCATGTTATGCATTTATTATCACAACAAAAAAATGATGGGGTTAAAAAGATTAAGAACCAATGCCATAGAAAAAGCTTTGTAATATAAGGGACCAAATTAAATAGTAAAAGAATTAAAAAAAAAAAAAAAGATCACATCTGAGTGTGAAGTGCCCCATGGGTCTGTCTAAATGATGAGGTTATGAGTGACTTTGATTTCCTATGGGGCTTGTCTGTACTTCTTACGTTTTCCACAATGGACATGTATTATTTTTTAACCCCAAATGGAAATGTATATGTTATTTTTAAATATGTAAATAAGAACATGTAACCTGAGGTTATAAAATACCCTCTCCCTCCCAATCGGGGGGAAGATGAGTGAAAGGTGAGGGGCTTCTTGCAAGACAGGCTGGTGAAACTGAGGCACGTGGAGCATGGGCGCAGACGCTAGGAGCAGCTCTAGAAGTGCTGGCCCAGAAACGAGTGGCCGGGTAGTGCTTCAGCCCTGCCTCAGCCAGCAAGTGACCAGAGCCTGGAGAGTGGGGGGCAGGAAGTTGATTTCAGCTCTCTTCGTCTCTAGCTGGGATTGTTTTGCCCCCTGTTTTAGACCGTTTCTGTTGCTTATAACAGAAATACCTGAAACTGGGTGATGGTAAAGAAACAGTATTTATTGCTTACAGTTTGGAGGCTGGGAAGTCCAAAGTGCAGGAGACACTTATGGCAAGGGCCTTCTTTGGTGGTGACTTCAGTGACTCAGGGTATCACATTGTGAGAAAGGCTCCTTGTATTTTATTTTATTTATTTATTTCCTTTTTGTCTTTTTTTTTACTGACCGGTAACAGGATCGCAACCCTCAGTGTTGCGCCCGCACCGCGCTCA
>NW_007727262.1:291345-326235 GCF_000696425.1 Galeopterus variegatus
GCGGGAGCGCCGCCGCGCTCCCAGGCGGTGCACTCTCCAGTGCGCCACCGGGCCGGCCCAGAAAGGCTCCTTTTAAAGCCCTCAGAACCACTCCCGGGCCCACCACTAAATCATCAACCTATTAACCCACTTACTTGGGCTTGGTTCCTCACAATCTAATCACCTCTTCAAGGCCCCACCTTTCAACTACCACAATAGGATTTCCCACCCTCTTAACACTGTCACAGTGGGGACCAAGCCTCAGCAAGTTTGGGAGGACATCCAATCCACAGCACCACCTTAATAGAAAAGAGCTTGTATGGGGTGTAGGATAATAGTTAAAAATGAGGGTCGAGGGCCGGCCCGGTGGCGCACTGCGCTAGTGCGCTGCTTGGGAAGCGCGGCGGCGCTCCCGAAGTTAGACTGCTTGTGTTCAAATCCCAGCTTCTCCACTCACTAGCTCTCTGACCTTGGGTAAATTCTTTAACTTCTCAGTTTTCTCACCTGCAAAATGCTGATAATAGTCTCCACTTCGTGGGGTTGTATTAGTTCACTAGGGCTGCCTAACACAGTCCACCAACTGGGTGGCTTAAACAACAGAAACGTATTGTCTCAGTTCTAGAGGCTAGAAGTCTGCAATCAAGGTGTCGGTAGGGTTGACCCCTCAGGAGGGCTGCGAGGGAAGATCAGTTCCCTCATTGGCGTGCCTTGGCTTGTAGAAGCATCACCCCCATCTCTCACCTCATCTTCACACGGCACTCTCCCTGTGTGCATGTCTGTCTCCAAATTTCCCCTTTTTATAAGGACACTAATTATATTGGATCACCCTACTCCAGTATGACCTTATCTTAACTAATTGCATCTGCAATGACTGTATTTCCAAATAAGGTCCTGTTCTGAGGTACTGCGGTTTAGGAGTTCAACATACAGATTTTTGGGGCAGGGGTTGCAATTCAACACATAACAGGAGTCATTGCAAGGATTAAATAAGATAATACTTTTGAGAGCTTAGCATAGTACCCGGGATATAGTGAACACTCGGAACTGTTAGCCATGCCTATTATTACTACGTTTGTCAGCATAGTAATTGTTACTACAACCACCATGTCACAGAGCATCCTCTTTGTTTCTCTCAGGGACCCTGTACACAGAGCTTCCGTTGATGTTCTCGTAAGATGATGCACTCCCCCACAGTGCTTTTCATAAGGAAATAGCTATTTCTTCCTGACTTGAGGAAATCAAACTTGCAAGCTTTGGAAGGGTAAGCATCAACTTAAACAAATTGCGAAACCACATTATTTTGATCTTTCAAATTTATCTGACAGCAGAAGGAGTAGGTTTCATTCCTGTGCTGTACATTGTCTGCAGTCACCTGCAATTTTTTAAAAATAAACAGGGGAAGGGCAGCCAAGAACACAAGATTTTGAGACACTTGCATTTAGAATCAGAAGACTTATGATGTAGTTCTGAACCAGGTTCCCCAGCAATGCACTGGGGGGACTCTAACATACCATTTTGCCTCTCTGAGCTACAATTTCCTAATTCATTCAATCAACAAACATGTATTGGACTGAGCCAGGTCTTATAGATAGACACCAGGGGTACAGAGAGAATTACAGACCCCATTGTCAAGGGGCTCACACGCTCACTGTTCAGGCATTTTGCCTCTCTGAGCTACAATTTCCTAATTCATTCAATCAACAAACATGTATTGGACTGAGCCAGGTCTTATAGATAGATACCAGGGGTACAGAGAGAATTACAGACCCCATTGTCAAGGGGCTCACACGCTCACTGTTCAGTGCAGACAGGAACCACAACATCCTCCACCATTAATATGGGGATGGTGGTACCTGCTCTCTCTCCGAAGCATCTTACCTGGTTTTTCTAACCATGAGTTCCTTAGGGGCAAAACCTGACATCTTACTCCTCCTGCCTGGCACTGGTCTGGCTTACAGGAGGTGCTAGGAATGCTGTCTGAATTCATAGAATATCTAAATGGTTTAAAGAATATGGACTTTCAGTCAGCAAGACTTGGTAGCTTTGAATAAACCCTGTCACTTACTACCTGCAGTATCTTGGATAAATCATTTATCTTTGATGAGCCTGTTTCTTTAATCTATGACATGGCCATTAATTATTTAAATCATTCATTCATTAAGGCCAATATTTATCAGGTACCTGCTATGCCCCAACCACATGGTTCTAGGCCTTGGAGATACAGCAGAAAACAGAATAGACAATAACTGAGTAAGACACATAGTATGTCAGATGGCAGTAACTATTGAGAAGAATGAAGCGGACACGGGAGGGAGCTGCATTTTCAACAGGGTGTCGGAGAGGAGGGCAGAGAGGTGACACAGGTGCGGGAGCCAGATGCAGCTCACTGGCAGAAGTGTTCCAGGCACTTGGTATTATACATCCCCGTCGCACGGCTGTTTTGAGCAGCACATTCAATAAAGTGTGCAAAATGCTTAGGGTGCTGCCTGGGATACAGTAGGAGCTCATTAATTGATAGTTATGACTATTATTACATGAATAAATGTAATTGCATTGAGGAAGGAAGATGGGAGAGACTACAAATGCACTCTGTAAACAGAGCAGTCACACAGCGAGGATTGTTATTATTATTATAGTTGTTGTTTATTACTAGCAATTACCTCTCGAAAATGTTCCTGACAGTCTGAAGTCACAGAGGGCTCATCAGCAACTGCCTCCCCCTCAGGCCCTGGGATTTGTGCTCTAGAGAGATGCTGATGGGAGAGATGAGAGACTGGGGGGGGGCGTGGTGTAAGAATGGGTTTCTCTGCTGCCTCTGGAAGGAAACTGGAAGGGACCCCCACCCTCCCACTTCCCCCAACACACACACGTGCTAGCGCACACCAGGGAGATTCCACAACTTATGTGAATTACTGACACCGGGTACCACAGCCAAGAGTTTAGGAATCATTGTTAGTAGATTCAAGAACTCTAAGTCCCATAATACTTCTGTTGTTAGTTCTATTGGGTTTTAAAAAGTGTTTTTAGTTTATAGAAGCCTGGAATGCAACAGAGTAGAACAGCGTGATTGAATTTCTCAATCATGTGTGGATTCAATCCAGCGAAGTTAGCTTGAGGTTATGAGAACTTACTGAGCTTCTAACAGGTGTAAAGCGCTAGGTGAGGTACTGTGGAGATCAGAGAAATAACAAGCTGTTGTCCCCACAAATCTGGGAGATGCTAATCCATTGGAGGAGACAAATACAGCTCTCCCATGGGCTGAGTACAGTCAGACAGAGCACAAGCAACATGCAACAGGGAACGAGGGAGAAGAGTCCAGAACTTTCTAACTGGGTCGAGGGAGTCAATGGAGAGGGTTGGTTCTACAGTTAACACAGATAACATTTAGATTATAGCAAAAATTTCCTTTTGAAAATGCTTAAATTTCCCATAAAAACACTTGTGGATGTCTTAGATTGGATCCTCCAGAAGTGAAGCCTAGGACAGGGAATCACGTGTAAGTGACTTGTTAAGGACGCGTTCTCAGGAGAAACCTGTAAGGGAGAGAGGAGAAAGGAAGAGGCCAAGCTGGATGTGGTTTCAGATGAAGGCTGGCCTCAGCCTAATCCTGAGGGGAGCCTGGAAGGTAAATTGCGTGGGCATCAGTCATCGCTGCAGGCGGTGGGGTGGGGTGTAATTCCCAGGCACCTCCGGGCTGAGAGGCTCCAATCCCCCAAGGCCAGCCTTCAGGTAAGGCTGCAGGTGTGAGCCATTCACATGGGCACCTGCAGCAGCCAACCCCCTGATCCAACCCCCTGATCCAACAAGGGATCCCAAGAGAGCTGAGTGGGGCACCCACAGCATCTGCTGCAATGAGTTCTTGTCTATAATGCTAAGGGGTAATTCTTAGGGCCACTGGAGCATGAGTGGCACTGAGCTGGTGTACAGGGAAGAACAGGAGGAAGTTCTGTGACCAGATGCCTTCTGCTTTAAGGTAGCTGTCAAATCCCTAGAGTGAGTGGCAGCAGGGGAGGACTTGAAAGTGCCCTTGCTTAGGCAGAGTTTATTTGGTTCTGTTTTGATATTAAACCCCTACAACCTTAATACAAGTGAGTAGATCTGATTATTGTTGAGAGACTTGAGTGAGGTTATATATGTGAAAGAGACTGGAACCTAGTAGGTATACAATGACTGTTTGCTGGATTCAGTTCTGAATATTGTTTGATTCGACCCACACAAATGCTGTTCTTGAAAGCTCACCATCGAAATGCAGTAACAATAATAATAATAGCAATAATGATTGATGTAGTTATTGGGTGCTAGACACTATTGTTATGTCTCACAACAATCCTTTGAAGTAGGATATATT
Organism: Galeopterus variegatus; assembly: GCF_000696425.1. Classification (NCBI taxonomy): domain Eukaryota; kingdom Metazoa; phylum Chordata; class Mammalia; order Dermoptera; family Cynocephalidae; genus Galeopterus; species Galeopterus variegatus. Next base: position 295,673 of record NW_007727262.1, read on the forward strand.
TTCTCCACTCTATGGATGAGGAAACTGAGGCACAGAGAAGTAAATAACTTCCCTGAGGTTACACAGCTCTAAGAGGTACATATACCAGGCCTCTTTTTGCCTGACTTTTCAAGTTTGCAATTCTTGTTATAGATCACCACTGCCATGCCCCGGGCAATGGTACATTTTATGAGTTTGAGGGTGAGCTGGTTAGCCAGCGAATAGAGGAGAAGAGATTTGGTTCTCAGATCAGCTCCTACATTAAGTCCGCATATGAGGCAATTTCACTGGAACTACCTGGGTATAGGATGTGGTGGGGACAAGTGGGGTGCAGAGGGAGTTCTGGAAGGGTTTGCTGACGATCCTAGGCAGTAGCCAAGAAAGGCTCATGAAAGAGCGTCCTTAGAGTAGGAAACAGTGAGTGGCATAGGGAGCAAGCATGAGGTCACTGGGACAAATGCCATTTTCTAGGACACCCAGGGGACACGTCACACTTGGACCATTGCAGAGCTTCTGAAAAGTTCTCTAGTGACAGCCTCAAGTACAAAATCTAGAGACAGGCAGAATCATGATAGTGCAGGGGATGAGTCACGACTGGTAGAATGACCAGACCCTGGACTGGTAGAGTTTTGTCCACTTCTGGATGGAGTTCCTAGTGTTCTATTTCTAGCCAAATTCACCCTTAAGAAAAAATCTATACACTAAGTGATGATATCAAATAAAAGACACAAATGTGTGGCTGGTGGGAAGCTTAGAATTTAGCTTCTGTGTTGGAAAATAAAGTCAGGACCCTAAAGATCAGACAAGCGGGAGAGATGGGCCAACTTTACCAAGATGACGTTCAGCATGTGTGTGTGTGTGTGTGTGTGTGTGTGTGTGTGTGTGTGTGTGTAAAGTTCTCTGGATAAAAACATCAACTGCACAACTTCAAGATCACAGGAGGGCTGGTCAACAGAGGGTGTGAAATGAACAAGGGCTTGAGCTGACACTACGATTTTCCCTGGAATGAGGGACCTATTGGCTTTCTCTAGCTCCTTAGTTTGACCTTAGCGTACTTGGAATCCCAGCCAATCTGAGTTTACTCTATGATGTCCTCGCTTTTCGTAGAAAGTTGGCAGGAAGGGGGTTGCTGACGGGGGCAGTATTTGAGTCATAGTAGAGATAATTTTTTAAAGATGTTACATAAGAACTTTCAGGGATACACTGGCTAAGGCTGGATTCCTCTTCATCAGCAATAAAAGCAAATAGATCAATAAACTCTGCAAATCACCACCTGCTTTTCTTCCTCACCTTCTTGGTGAGAACAATTAGAACATAACAGCCGTCAGTGGAGAGCAGAATAGTGGCTGCCAGAGACCGGGAAGCATAGCGGGGAGGGGAGATAGGGAGCGGCTGGTTAATGGTTTCAAAATTACAGCTAGAGAGGAGGAATAAGTCCCAGGGTGCTACGGCACTGTAAGGTGACTATAATTAAAACAATTTATTGTATACTTTCAATTGGCTAGAAGAGAGGATTTTAAATGTTCCCCAACCAAAAACTGATAAATGTTTGAGTTGATGGGTATGTTAATTATCCACCCATGTGTGATGATTTGATCACCACACATTGTACACAAGTATTGAAATATCACACAGTATCCCATAAATATATGCCATTATTATGTGCCAATTAAAATTTTTTAAAAAGACAAGAAAAAAAAAAAGAAAGAAAAGATAACAGTCATCAGAGATGAAAAGCCTGAACCTAAGGGTGACAGATATGTTACACTGAGATGTCCAGACTTGCAGCTGCTTGAGAAAGGCTGGGCAGAGGATGAAGCACATACTATTATTTGGAGGAACTTACAGGTCACCTTCTTTCCGGCTGTGATTGCTTCTACGTTGAGTCTACCCACAGAGAATGAGGGGTGCTCACAGGAAACAGTTTAGCAAGACTGGAGCCCTATTCTCACAACCAAATGCTCTTAGAAGCCTCCCAGCCTCCACCCAAACCCAGTATACATACCCCGAGGAACTCTCTGGGAAAAACATTACGTGTATTACATTTTCATAATAGGGCAAAAGGAAATTCTATAATTTAGCCTGTTGTGAGTACCACAAACTAAATGTGGTGCCCTTTTAAAAAACACATCAAAAGAAACATATACCAGAGGGGTTATATTGCTGGTTAGAGCCGTCATATCTCAGTGGGACACACTCAAAGGATTTGTCCACTTTAAGATCTGGGGGGTCACCCTCGTTTTAAAAGTCTGGAAACAGGGAAGAATTAAAAAATGATCGCCCAAAGAAAAGTAAGGCTTTGATTTTCACCTGAATGCTTAGCAAATGTTCCCAAGCATGTTTTGAAAGGTTATGGTCTCCTGTTCATGAATTTAGTGAATCTTTGTCAGGAAAACCAAATTAGAGGAGTCTGTTGAGCCACAGAGTGCTGGCATGTTGAGTGTCAGGGATGAGAGGCCTGGAATTGCATTCTCGCTCCCAGCATGTGACACAAAATGAGTGCCCACAGGACTGTACCTTCAATTATTGATACATTGAGTTCTGCTTACTGAACTGCAGGAAAATTGACAATGGCTCCTTGGTTTAGTCCCCTAAGCAAAACATAGTCTTCACTCCAGGGGCCTTGGGTAGATACTGCCCAGAAATTATTCTTCTATTCGTCTATCTCTCTTCCATTGCATGGAGGGCTCTTGAGGGCAGGGACCATACATTATTCCTCTCTATACACCAGGTACCCAGCCCGGGTGAAAGGTTTCAGACCAGAAAGTGCGTGTACGTGTGGCGCTCCAAGCACTTCTCAAGGTTGCTATTTGAGAATCAGGCAGCCTGCTTATTAATATATGAATTCTTGGGCTTTACCAAGAGACCACTGTATCTGATGTTCTGGAATGGGGCCTGGGAATACGAAGTTTTAGAGCAGCTCCCTGGGAGATTCTCGTGCATACAGAAGTTTAGGAATCATTGCCCAAGATGAACTCTGCTGAGCTGGGTTCCAAGCCCTTATCACTTTCAGTAAAGGGGATTCTCAGCACCCTCTGGGCTTTTGAGATCTATATAGCCAATCCTAGCCTGAGTTTCCTGGCTGCGTATTTTGCAGAAGAGGAGGTTCCAGGTGGGGAAGCATCCTGAGATTTCCAGAGCATGGAGAGTTAATCACAGGGCTGAACATCAGAACTGTGCACTGAAGGAATCAGAGATGGACAGTACTCCCAGGCCATCAGTGTGCAGGTGCAGACACGAAATCCCATTTCAGTGTGTTCCCTGAGAAAGGTAGCTGGGAGGGGAGCTCCTAGAAAAATAAAATAGAGCTGAACCCCAAGCGAAGCCAGATCCCCAACCTGGGATACATGGAAGAAATTTCTTCATCAACATGCCAACCAAGAACCACAGGCCCAGCTCCCAGCATACTGAATCAATTGAAATCAAGTCATAGGTATAATTAATTTAATGTGTTTAAATGATTTTCCATATAGTAAACATGCTGAATGAAGTGACCCAGAATAAAGTGTCTGCCTGAGAGGGGAAAAATGGATACCGTGTGTGCTGTATAATGAAAACCCTTCAGCAAATGGAAAACGCTTCAATTTATTTCCTCCTCTCCTGTTCCCTTACTTTCTAACTCTTTATTTATAGCAGAACTTGGCCTTCTGCGGTCTCCTTGGACTACAAAGACGCTTTTTATTTTGTCGGAAGACGTTCTTTTTTCTGTGATCAGAGGACGATTTTAATGAAACCTGTCTACAACCCGGTGACAAGCACATATTACAATGTGATAAAGGGGATGAGGAGGGAGGTGAGACACTGTGCACAGCTGTTTCCCTGTTGCAACCTTTCTCAACTACAGGGACACTCGCACAAAGAGAAGAGAGATGGCGCGGAGTGGCATGGAGGCAGGACCACTCCAGCTACCATCCTGGCTCTGCCAACTTGTGGTGTGGCTTTTCAAAGTCATTTTTCCTCTCTGGACCTCAGATACTCAGCCACAACATGAGGGCATTGACTGTGAGGATCTTTAAGACCCCTTCCACATCTGAAATTCCCTGAATTATGAGTAACAAACCGGAGCAGGCATAAATATGTGTCAAGGAATTTCCCATTGAAAAGAAACTCATCTTTGAACCCTGGAAAGCATTTTAGGCAGTCTTCTCTAATAGCCCATCAAGTAGGAATTATGTATTATTTGGCTTAGATGAAAGAGAGCACTTAGAAGTGGTTATAAATGATGTCCAACTAAGATATATCAGGCATCTTGCAAAATGCTGAATTCTAGGATTATGAGAGATGGCAAGCCCATCAAGTAGGAATTATGTATTATTTGGCTTAGATGAAAGAGAGCACTTAGAAGTGGTTATAAGTGATCTCCAACTAAGATATATCAGGCATCTTGCAAAATGCTGAATTCTAGGATTATGAGAGATGGCAAAATGCGTCCTAGATTCTGTAGCTCTCTATTCTTCCATTTCAACTTTGGATACTGTGAATTTATTTTATTAAATAAGAAACAAAGCGTGAAAAGATGACCTGAATAAGTGTACCCACATTTTGAAACAGCCCTGCCTCAATGCTACCCACGGGAACCCGGGAGAATCCCCCTCCTCTCTGAGTCCCAGTCTGTGAACTTGTGCACTGAGGAGAAAGAACTTGGGAGGTATTTTTGCTGGTGCTCTGTCCAGCCTCTCTGAGAGAGGGTCTCAGTGGCTGCCGGGCTGAGATGAGGATGCGGCTGTGGGAAGACACAACAGGCAGGGCTCTGGGCTTCTTTGTTCAACTGAGAAGCTCCTCTTTAATCTGTTTTATATATCAGGCTCCATGTGAGATTTTATAACAGGGAGTAATGAGGATAAAAAAAAATTTTTTTAAGCTCCTGGTCTGAGGAAAGCTGTTAGTTTCCAGCCTGAATCTAGGTTGTGCTACATAAACTGACTTTGCCAAAAACTATATAGAGCGCTTACTTCTGAACTGTGGGAGTAGATGCCCACAGATTTCAGGTCCTGAGCAGCTCTACTCAGGGATTTCAAAAATCTGCTTCTTTTTAGCAAACTTCAGTACCTCCCCAACACCCAGAGCAGTGCTTCTCAAACTGTAGCGTGCATTAGAATCTCCTGGAGGGTTTGTTAAAACAGATGGCTAGGTTCCCCACCCGGGGAGATTCTGACTCAATGGGCCTGGCTCCGAGAATTTAATGCTGACCACCCTTTGAGAATGGTTGGCGTCTGAGATAAAGGCCAGTCTCCTCAGCTTGTCCCTCCAGAATTGGCCCCATGTTCACCTTCCCAACATTTCTGCCCAAGTGATCGTCCCCCCCCACCCATGCCTTTCTCCATCTGGCCAGATGCCAGCCCCTCTCTGTATGTCTAACTCCTACCTGCCCATCAAGGCACAGCTCAAATGCCAAAAAAACTTCTCCCAAAAAACCTCCCCTGACCCTTTCACCAAAGGTCCCAGCAATCTCTCCAGGCTCATATAGTTTCTCCCACGGTTCTGAGCACTGTTAACCTCTCATTGTCATTTTTGTCCAGGTCTCTCCCCTACGTGTGGGCCATGGGCTCTAGCACAGGGAGCTTGTTTTAACCTTGGCATCCACAACATTGTCCACACCTTGGCACCTGCACAGGCCTTGACCCACCAGACCAATGAGGCAAGCCTAAGCACACGCACGCACGAGTACAAACACTTAAGAAACGTGCCAATCAACTCATCTTACCTACTTACTCCTCTTAATGCCCCAAGTCGGACTGACTGTATAAATGACTCTCTAAATTAGAACATGGGACAGCACTTCAGTGCATTCAACCTATATTTGACATAAATTTCCCATATTTTCTGGGAGCAGAGTCAGTGACACACAGCACATAAATGACTAGCACATGCGTCCATTACCAGAAGGTAATGAAATGCAGCAATTTAGAGTTAGACCCAGGTTCAAATCTCAGCTCTACCTCTGATTAGCTGGAGTACCTAAACGCTCCAAGCGCCAGGCTCTTCCCCGTTCATGAGGATAATAACAACACCTATTTCCTATGGATGGCATAAGGACGCAATGAGATCATTATGAACAATAACAATAGCTACCATTTATTGAGTGCCTACTATGTGCCTAGCACTGGGCATGCATTATTGAATCTACATCAAGTACTTAGCACGGCATCTAGCACATAGTAAGCATTCAAGAAACATTAGCCTTTATCATTGCTAATTTTCCCAACTTCCATGCGAGACATATATTATTATCCCTATTTCCCAGATGAAAAACTTGAGGCTAAGAGCAAGTAGCTCGCTCAACAATTATTAGCAATTTTTTACATCATAAAGGTTGATCTTTATAACAACTTCGTTAGGTGGATATTATTCCCATTTTGTGAATGAAAACTCTGTAGTTCAAAGAAGGTAACTTGTAAGTGAAGGCCCTGGATTTGAACCTGACTTAGGGTCCAGAGCTCCTGCTGGCCCACCCAACCCCCCTCCTGGTAAAATGCACCTGCCCTGTGTGCTGTTGACTCTACAGCCTTTCTCATCCATGATTTATAGAGAAGCATTTCCCCGATGTTTCAGAGAGCACACCCCGCCCCGCCCCTCCTCTCAACAGCCCTGCAATCCCACAGCCCTTAAGAAGTGACTTCAATGACCCGAGACAAAGGATCACGTATCAGAAGACGTGTAACAGCCCCTGCAAGGGGCAATAACGCAAACAGAGCCTGGAGGCATAGGACTGACCGTGACCCCAAAGAAGTTGGTTTCATTCATGGCATTGAGGATGATCCTGCCCAGCGTGTGGTCCGTGTAGTTGAAGTCTTGGATCCGCTGGTGCCGGCTGCTGGCATGCAGCGTCTCCATGGCCCTCTGCAGCGTCTTGGCGATGACCCAGATGCCGTCGTAGGCGTACCCGTGGAACTTGCTGGGCCCCACTCCTGACCGCTTGTTGTTGTACTCTCTCTCATACTGCTGGGGAGTCTGGAAAAACAAGAGGGTCGGGGAATACCAAGTTAGAGCTGGCAGGCACATCAGCACATAATGCCAAAACAGCCAATACTCTCCAGCACCCACTGTGTGCCAGGCACAGTGCTAGGCTCTTTATGTGCATTATCTCACTTAATCCTCCTACAACCTTGCAAGGTGGGTACTATTATTGTCCCCATTTCACAGATGGTGAAACTGATTCAGAGAGGTCTGCTTGCCAAGGGTCACACAGCTGGTGAGTGAGGGCTGAGATTTGAACCCTGTCTGGCTGGTAAGGCTAAAGGGAGGGATAATGCACCCTGACCAGTCCTCCCCTACTATTTGTAGGGTCTGGGGCTGGAGTACTCATGGAGGCCCATATACCATATGTATAAATGTCTAAGCTATAGATGAGTGAACAAACTGTGTAATAAAACATTTTCTATTCCTCCCTCACTGTAATAAATATACCTTTCTAATGTCCTGGAAGGCCAAGTTTGAACTTGGAATTCTGGGGCTCCTCAGAGCTTCAGGCTGGACACAGCAGCACAGGGGGGAGCTGGCCTTGCTCTGTAGCCCACCCCCTCCCGCCGTGGGTCCATTCTACAGCCCAGCCAGGCTCAGTTCTCACCTCCTTCCCCTTCCAGCATCAGTAGCCCTTTGACCACCTCAGAGGCATAGTCCACCCTCATGAACTGCGGCTGACCGAGGCCAGAGGCTCTCCTGTCTAGAAGCAGCTCCAGACTATTGTGCAAGGAATTCAGGGCAGGGTCTAGAAGTTGGTGGGGTGCAGGCTCCAGGTGGGCTGTCTCCTTGGGGCCGAGTGAGGCCTTCCTAGAGCACAGGGCCTGGGGCAGGTCTCCGTTGCTCAGGTGTAAGGCAACACCCATGCCTCCTACTCTTTCCTTTCACCTTTCATAATATAACAGTGTCTGTGAGTAGCTTGGCATTAAAAAAAAGAATTTTTTTCTCCCATTGAGCTGAATTTCATAAAAGAATTTCATTGGTGATATTAACATTCTGATTGTGGCCTCAAAGTAATGAAACTGCCTTTTTACTCCAGTCTCTGGAGCTTGTACTTCCAAATGAATGCTGCCCCAGGGGAACCCATTACCCTTAGCCCCTTTGTGGGCCTTTTCTCAAATCACTTCCCTGCCAGAAATGTCATCAGAGCCTGTGGCTTAGCCTTTGGAAGAACACTCCTTGGGGACAAATCACATAGAAACCATGAACGCATTGTCATTTTATACTGGGAAGGGCCCTTAGACACAGTCACATACACCCCGTCTGTCTACAGCCTGAGGCTCAGAGCGGTCCAGAGGCTTGCCCAAGGTCACACAGCTGGTGTGTGTGTGTAGCCAGACTAGCTTCCCATTCCATCTCTGCTACTTCTTTCCTGTTTGACTTCTGAGGTCATAATGGCTTTTTGAAAACCACCAGTTGTTTTGGCCAGTCTAGTACTCTAGGAGGTTGGAGGAGCTGGGCCATCAAAGGCTGGGTCTGTCCATGGTTGGAGCCCACCGTGGCCAAGAAGCGGCATCTCTTGTGGGGTCACCACCCAGGTTCCTGTGGAGTGAGTGCCTTGTGCCTCCAGACCTGCAGGCGATGACCTCTGCCTAACTGGATGTGAACAGGGTGCCAGCAATGAACCCACCTTCTTTTGTGTTTCAGGGTCCTCTTGGAAGGCTCAGGTTTTCTCCCTGTTTACAATTTCCCTAAGAAATACATCATCTCCTGCTCATCACTACGTTCATCACTCAAAATACACGGCAGAAACTCTTCCAATCTGACAGTTCTTGAAGGAGACCAGCATCCCCAGCCCCTTCTCACAGTTAATGACTTCCCCTCCACCCTCCCCTACTGCCCCTGGCTGTCCTGACTCCTGGGGAGGCATGACACCCGCGCTCTCCCAGACCTGCGGGTCCCTCACGACATCGCTTGCTCGCACCCCGGGGCTCCCGCGCTCTTTCCTCTGCCAGAAAGCTCCTTCCACCGCTCTTGGCATGATATTCTCACATTCAAATGTCAACACCTGTCACTTCTCAGGGAAGGCTTCCCTGACTCACCCGTTCCACAAACCCCTCACCCAGCGTTCTCCGTCCACAGTTGTTATCTTTGCTGCACTTGTCACCCTGCACTTTCCCTACTTATGTGTGTACGGGCTACTGTCTGCCGTGCACCCCCCGCTCCCCACCCACCCACAATCAAGCTCCGTGAGGTCAGGGATGTGCCCTGTCTTGGTCACTGAGCTATCAGCAGAATCCTAAACAAAACCCGCACAGGCCCTTCCTAGGCCTCAGTTTCTCTGTCTGTAAAACACAGGAACATACCTGTTCACACATTGTAGGGCCAAATTATTCTCCCCAAATATAAAAATCCCACTGTGTATGAAAGTACCCATTTTCCTGCATTCTTGACATTAGGTATTTTAGTTTTTAAAATCATTTTCAGTTTGTTCAGTTAAGAAAAATGTATATCTTCTTTTAATTTTAATTTGCATTGCTCCAATTAATGATTAGAGAGCGCTCCTTTCAAATACTGACCAGTAATTTTTACTTAAGTCAACTTCCTCTTTATGCCATATTGCTATGGTGACGGTCACATCTTTTTTTGTTTTGTATCCTTGTTATTTTTCCATGTTTTACTATATAGCTATATGTTCTTTGCTTTTTAAATGTAATTTGGGTCTATTTCTGGTTGTGAACTCAGCTGTTGGCTATTTTTAAAGTATTAAAAAGTTACTTGGGGGCCGGCCCGTGGCTCACTCGGGAGAGTGTGGTGCTGATAACACCAAGGCCCCGGGTTCAGATCCCACGTAGGGATGGCTGGTTGGCTCACTGGGTGAGCCTGGTGCTGACAACACCAAGTCAAGGGTTAAGATCCCCTTACCGGTCATCTTTAAAAAAAAAAAAAAGTTACTTGGAAGTGTATTTCTCTGATTAATTGCTTTAAGCACAAAAGGACGGAGGCCCTTTGGCTTCTTCTCCCCTCTTGGATTTCGCTCCTATGAGCTTTCTCTGCTGCACACAGGCATCTGAGGGTTGGTGGTGTCCGTCTTTGAATCCCATTTGTTTAACCAAATGGTTACATTCAGATGACATTTCTGGACCAGCTCCCCAACTAGAGCATGGCACTGGGGCATCTTTCAAGATTTCTATGATCCTCTTAAAGGAGGGGGTCCAGACCTGAGGTGAATATTCCCAGTGTGGTCTCATGAGAAGGTAACTAAGTGCAATTTTTTAACTTTTCTTTTTTTTTGGTGGGGACAGTAAATGGAATAAGAGCATATTGTTTATTTGATTTGGCCTTGGGGCCAACACCAGCCTCTATTTATAATTTTCACTTGTGCCACTTGTAAATCCATATTTTTTTCTATTTCATAAAACTTCTTCCCAGGGATGAGAATACTGGAAATATGGCTGTTTACCAAGTTCTGTGGTAGAGTCTTTGGAATGGGACACAGGTGTAGCTCAGCCCTGAAAGGTGACCTCATTCTCACTGTCCTTCCAAGCCTCGAGTTGAAGAAGACACTGCCACCACGTTATATCCCGGGCCATTCATCACTGCTCCCGGGTGACGCCAGCACCAGTCTCCCTCGGGCAAACAATGACAGCAGGAAGAAACACTCTCACATTGCTGGAGAAAAAGTACTAGTTCTTCCCAAAGCAGGCCTCCAATTACTAGCAGGGCAGAAGAAGCTCTTCCTCTGTGAAGCCGACACTGAGTGCTGATTAATTACTCATGCTCTGAGGTCAAGTTTATTGTGAGATGTGAAAAGTTTCTGAGAAGATAACTTTATATATAGTTCCAATTACTGACAGGTTTTGCTCCAGCATATTTTTGAAAGGCAGTTGTTGCAACTCAGAACATATTTTCCCACAGAAACTATGTTATAAATAGTGGTTAGGTTACCAGGCTAGCCCACACAAGCTTGCTAACCCACAGTGTGACTAAACTTTCTGGGTCTGTCATTCCGACAGAACCAAGCTGAGTCCTGCTGTCTGGGAGAGGGGAGCCTCACGGACAGAAGAAAGGACGAGGAGAAGGGCATATCCTCTTCTATTTCTCCAACTTCCCCCTCACAGAGGCAAAAGTGGCAGAATTTCTCTCTGGAGTCCCTGTGAGATGATCGAATCACAGAGTATCATTTGGAAGGCACACTAGGGGATCTTTAGTCTCTTCCTATATTCCAGATTGTAGAACACTTGGGAGCTGGTTAAAAATGCAGATGCTGGGGACCTACATTTTGTTTTGGTATGTCAGTGAGTGAGTTAACGTAGACATCTGTATTTAAAAATATCTCAGATTCTAAGCATGCACAAATTAGCAACCACTGATTAAGTCCCTCCTACAATATTATTATTGGATCTTCTCAATAGCCACTTCCAGGTATTTGTTGAGCCCCTTCTTAGACTCTCCAGTGTTGGGAAACTCACTATCTTTTCAGGCAAAGCCTTCCACTTAAGGAATGCCCGATGTCAATGAGACCGCTCTTCTGCAGCCTGTATTCAGTATGCCACATCTTCCCATGGACCCAAAATAGGCATGTCTGCTCCCGCTCATGCACAACAGCCCCTCGAAGGGCTGAAGACAGGGACGTGCTTACCCTTCCCCCATGTGGCATTCTCCTCCTTTTAAGCTAAATAATCTCAGTTCAGACTTTATGCCTACTTAATAAATCCCTCAAAATTAAAGGTGAAATATAGAAAACTCCAGACAACCAGAAATGAGGAGAATTTGTCTTCAGCAAACCCACAGTAAAAGAAAGACTAACAGTAGTTCTTCAGGCAGAAAGATAATGATCATAAACAGAACAGAAATGCAGGAAGGAATGAAAAGGAATGGAAAGTGTATATATGTGAATAGAGTTACATGAAAAATGACACAGGGCTGAGAAAATCTAAAAGGAGGTCTTAACACTTCCAGGTGTCAAGTCTTACTAAAAAGCTTAAGTAATTAAGACAGTGTGGTGTTGATTAGAGGACAGGCAAATAGATCATGCAAGAGAAGATAAAGTCCAGAAAGAGACCTGCACTACATGCAGTTACTTAATTTATGGCAGAGGTGACAGTGTAGCATGGGTGGTGGGGGGAGAGATGATGGTCTGTTAAAAAAATGGTCCTGGGCTGGCCCGGTGGTGCACTCGGTAGAGTGCAGCGCTTGGGGGTGCGGCGGCGCTCCCGCCGAGGGTTTGGTTCCCTTGTAGAGACCGGTCCGCTCACTGGTTGAGCGCGGTGCGGGCGCGACACTGAGGGTTGCGATCCCGGTGCCGGTCACGAAAAAAGACAAAAAGGAAAAAAAAAATGGTCCTGAATCAATTGGCTAACCATATAGAAAAAAATGAATCTTTATACTTCAAACCACCTATATAATCAATTTCATATAGATTCTATATCTAAATGTGAAAGGTATAACAAAACTTCTAAAATACAAGATAGGAAAATATTTTCATGAGCTTGGGTGGGCAAAGATACTTAAATACTTAAATCAGATTGCATGAAAATCAAGAATTGCCATTCATCAAAATACATGAAGAGAGTGAAAAGATAAGCCACAGAATGAGAGAAGATATAAGTAGTACGTATAACTGTCAAAGGATTTATATCCAGAATATAAAAAGAACTTCTGTAAATCAAAAAGGAACAGGCAAAGAATCCAATAGGAAAAATAGGCAAAAGACATGAATAGGCAATTTACAAAAGAAGATATCAAAATGTGCAATAAAGATATGAAAAGATTAGTCATTAACTTGATTAGTCATTAGGGAAATGCAAATTAAAACTAAAAGGAGATACCACTATACACCCACTGGATTGGCTAAAATTAAAAAGCTGACAACACCAAAAGTTGGTGAGCATGTGAACCAACTGGAACTCCCGATCACTGCTGGTGGGTGTGTAAATTGGTATAACCACTTTTTTTTTTTTTTTTTAAAGATGACCGGTAAGGGGATCTTAACCCTTGACTTGGTGTTGTCAGCACCACGCTCAGCCAGTGAGCGAACCGGCCATCCCTATATGGGATCCAAACCCGGGGCCTTGGTGTTATCAGCACCGCACTCTCCCGAGTGAGCCACGGGCCGGCCCGGTATAACCACTTTTGAAAGCTGTTTGGCATATCTCCTAAAGCTGAACATATGCCTACCCTGTGACTCAGAAATCCCACCCCGAAGTATGCACCCAATAGTAATGTGCACATATATTCACCAAAATATATCAAATACCTAGAAATAAACCAAACCAGATATGTGCAAGAATTCTACACAGACATTTCTGAGAGAAATTAAAGAAGACCCAAGTAAATGCAGGACTATATAACACTCATCAATTGGAAGACTCAATATTATTAAGATTTCAGTTTTCTCTAAATTGATCTACAGATTCCGTAAGATCCCAGTACACATCAGAGTAGGTTTGTGTGTATGTAAGTGTAAATTACAACCTGATTCAAGAGTGTATATGCACAGAAATACAAAGACAAGAATATCAAAGACAATACTGAAGAACTAAGATGGAAGACCTATATTACTAGTTATCAAGACTCATTATAAAGCTACAGAAATTAAGGCAGAGGTGTTTTGGTGAAAAAACAAACTAAAGGAAGAGAAAATAAAATTTAGAAATACAACTAAATATATGCAGTCATTCGATTTATGACAAAGATGATAACTGCAGGAAAAGATGGACTTTTCAATAAATAATGTTGAGTCAATCAGATATCGATATGAAAAAGAAAAGAAGAAAAGGAATCTTTATCCTTACCTCACACCATATACAAAATCAATTCCAGGTTGATTGTACATCTAAATGTGAAAGGGAAAACAATAAAGCTTCTATAAAACAAAATAGGAAAGTATATTCATGGCCTTGGGGTGAGTTCTACCAAAATAAAGAATTTCTGGGCCGACCCCGTGGCGCATGCGGGAGAGTGCGGCACTGGGAGCACAGTGGCGCTCCCGCTGCGGGTTCGGATCCTATATGGGAATGGCCAGTGCGCTCACTGGCTGAGCACGGTGCAGATGATACCGAGCCAAGGGTTGCAATCCCCTTACCGGTCACAGACAAGAAACAAGCAAACAAAAAATAATAAATAAAATATAATAAAATAAAGAATTTCTGTTCATCAAAACACACCATTTAGAGGACTTCCAGGTAGTGGAAGACAATGGAGGCTGTGTATCAATTAGCCTCCCCACATCTCCCCAAACTATACTAAATAGCTTTATAGCTACAAAAATTCGATACCACATTTTACCCTCACCAATAATTGAAGACAGAGAACACCAAAACTGTAAAATAACTGTGAGTAAAAAGAGAAAAATTAACACATTTCACATGTTCCCCACCCATATTCTGGTGCAAGGTTTTGTGGCAAATAAAGGCAGACTGAGGAAACGGTGGCAAGGACAGACGACGGGGCTATCGAAGGGTGAGGCAGAAGAGCTACCAGATAGACTAATCCACCCTAAACCTGAAGATACTATTAAAAATCAGCTGGAGTTCAAAAGATCAAAAACAGGCATCTGGGAGACCAGTTCCTGCTCACTGGCTGAGCGCGGTACGGGCGCGACACCGAGGGTTGCGATCCCATTACCGGTCAGTAAAAAAGACAAAAACGAAAAACAAAAACAAAAACAGGCATCTGTACGGCAAAGAAAGCCAGAAGGATGGTTACCTTTGATGGTGAGTACTGACTGAGACAGGGCATAAAGGCAGCTTCTGGATTGCTTGTAATGTCCTTTTTCTTGAGCTGGGTGGTTGTTACATGGGTGTTCTCCTTAAATGAAAATAATTACCTAAAAAATCAAAAGTAATCTCAATTCCTTCAGCTGCTTCTCACCTCACATGACTTGGGCTATAAAAAGTCTTCATCAGTCTGGCTACTCCTCTCCCCTACTTCCCAGTCTCCTGTCCTGATGATGGAAGAGAACTAAACTTTGTGAAGCATCTACTACATGTTTGGCACTCTGTAAGATAATTTCTACTGTATAACCTCATCTGATCTTTATAAATCTGTGAAAGACATACTATTATCCCAGTTTTACAGATGAGAAACAATCAGAAAGATTAGATGACTTGTCCAACGTCACTGGATCACTACTGATTAGGTTCAGCTGCATATAACAGAATGAACAAATTATCAGTGACAATGAGATAGTTTATTTCTTTCTCATATAAAAGAGGTCCCTGGGTAGACAGTGCAGGGCTGCTATGACAGCTCCACAGAGTAATCAGGGCCCCAAACTCCTATCTTTATGCTCCACAATCCAAGAATAAAGTTTCCTTCTCAAGGTCACCTCATGGCCCAAGATAGCTGCTAGCATCCCAGCCATTTCATCCATATTCCAGCCAACACAAAAGAGAAAGAATAAGAAGGGCAAGACCCCTTTTTAAAGAAGCCTTTCCAGAAATCCCATATAACCCTTCTCCTTATATCTCATTGGTTAGACTTAGAATCCTGATCTTATCTAGCTACATGGGAGGCTGGGAAATGTACATTTTTAGTAGGGTGGCAACAGACCCAGTCAAAAGTCAGAGATGTGTTACTGAGATGAAACAGGGGAAGAGGGGTATGGATGTTGGTACAGACAACCAGCTGTCTGCCAGAGTCACCCAGCTGGGAGTGTGGAGCCAAGATTCAAATGTAGCCAGCAGACCCTGCATAGGCCACCAAACCCCTCCTCCTGAGCCCATGTCCCTCTGTCATACCACCTGTGTCCCAGTGAGATGGATACCTAGGGGGGTAAAAGGAACAGGAGCTGTGTGGGGAGGGCAGGGTCAGAGGCAGTGGCTCTGTGAAGCTCGGTTCCCCAGGGAGCTCCCCTATTTTTTTATGCACCTTCCCTTTCTCCACTCTAGAGCCAAGAGCTTCCCTAAAAGCTCGAGTGCTTTGTCATGGAGCTCTTATCACAGTGGCTACAAGATGGGTGCAGCTTTTGATGGGTCATTGGCTCTAAGTTGAGAGCCTACTAGATTTGTGTTTCCTCAAGCTCTGCAGTGTTGCATAAACAATCACGGGTGGTCACAGAAGTTTCTTGCCAGACAACAATGCAAACTCTTCCAAAGGATGAGCCTGTGCCTTTGATTGAGGGCTGAGGCCATCTCTGAGGTCCCTGCTGATTCCAGGGTTTTGCGAACAGCTCCATCTGGCGCTTTGGCCCAGCTCTGTGTCTCAGCAGAGGAACAGTAACATGGGAAGAATGTCCGCGTGGGAGAGGCTGAGCCATCCCTGGAGAAAACAGGCCAGAACTGTAAATGTTCAGAATGGAAACAAACCTAACAGGACTCCGAAAAATGGAAGTTGACACTTGAAACCATCAGTGTCAACAGAATCACTATGCAGAAGTACAATAGAGATAGGGAACCTCAGGAGGAGAAAGAGCTGGATGTCAGAGCCCAAAACAAGTGCCCAGAAGCTGTCTTCATGAGGTGCCAGAAGAATGTGCTCAGAGAAGCCTGAGGTCCACACTTGCTCCAACCGGGACAAGGACTGAAGAACGTGCTTCTGGAGGGAGCCAAAGGCATTGTTATTCCCTTTACCAGGAAACTCCTGGCACCGATGTGCGAGCTGGGGACAGCCTGATGCTAGAGACAGGCATATGAAGGGGTGAACCTTAGAGAATGCATGCAGGAGGGCCATTATTCTGCCTGCTCTGTGACTTTCTCTACTGGGAGTCACCTGTATCCTGGGAGATTCCAGGGTTTAACATGATAACCACATCCCACAGCTAGCTGTAATAACCCCATGCAATATTTACAGAGAGGCAGAAAACTGAGTTGTAAGAGGACCCTAGGAGTTATCTGGGCCAAATCCCTCATTTGCAGTCGATGAAACTGAGGCCTGGAGTGAGTGCGATTTGCTGAGGTGCTCCAGATCGCCTGATGACCAGACAGTGTGCTCCTGGGCCCACTGAGCCATCACAGGAGGGCTGATCCAGATGTGACCCTGAGCATGTCACAGGTCTGGAGCAACAGTACACAGAGGGGAGCAGCCCTGAGATGTGATCAGGAGTCCTGGATCTGCGCCCACCTGCTGGATGAGTACCGGATTCCTGCTAACCAATTTCCACCAACTGGGTAGCTTAAAACAACAGACAGTCTTCCCTCACAGTTCTGGAGGCCAGAAGTCCAAAGTCAAGGTGTCAGCAGGGTTGGTACCTTTCGGAGGCTCTGAGGGAAAATCTGTTCCATGCCTCTTTCCTTTGCTTCTGGTGGCTGCCAGCAATTTTTGTCTTGGAGACACATCACTCCAATCTCTGCCTCCTTCTTCACAGGAACTTCACCTCGGTGCATCAAATCTCCCTCTGCCTGGATTTAGGGTCCACCCAGATAATTCAGGAAAATTGCATCGTGAGAGCTCTAAGTTAATTACATCTGCAACACCCCTTTTCCAAATAAAGTCACATTCATAGGATCCAAGCATTAGGATGTGGACATGTCGTTTTAGGGGCCCCTATTCAACCCACTACAGTGACCTTGAGTGTGTCCCTTCCCTCCCTGCACTTTAGTTTCCCTATTTGTAAAATAGCGAGGATGGCAGAAGCCTGTTTATCTGCTGTGGCTCTGGTAGTGTTTGCTTGTCTTCACGGACACCAGTGGATCCCAAAAGACAGTCATCAATCCAGCAGCCAGTGCCATGCTGACCGTGGTTACACGCACAGTTATGCACAATGCAAGTTGAAGTTCATGAAACGTTTCGCAACTCTCCAGAACTTCCTGCAGCCATACGCTTACGAAGGCAGCTGGGGAAGGAGGCTTGTGGTCATACCATGAATAAGCATGTTTTATTCAACTCTGGGCCTCACACCCTTGGGAGGGAGCATTCAACAAGTGCAAGAGGACTGGCCGAGCGTGGGGAGGAGTTTGACAAACACAGCTTGTTGGGGGCTGGGACTAGAGTGAAGCACATGAAACACTAACTTTAGGTGTGAAATTTAAGGGGGAATCAAAAACTCAGGACTCAAGATAAAAATATTTTAATGCCATCTTTTTAAAAATCAAAACTCTTTTCTTGCATTATTTTGATTTAAAAAATACCACATTAAGATATTTTTTTAAAATCTCGATTACTGATGTTTTTGGCACCTCCTTAAATTTTGCCCTTAGTCCCTGCTCTGGATCTATAAGTTACAACTGGAGGGACTGGGGTTGTTTAGTTTGGAGAAGGGACATCTCCAAGGATGTGGTCTCCACCCCCAAATCTCTGAAGGGCAATATGAGGCAGAAGGGCCAACAGGACCCAAGTAGCCCCAGAGGGACCAGTGCGGGGGAATTAAGGGAAAAAATAGCAAGTCCTCAGATACTGGAAGATCTGAGAATCTGATGTGAGGCTGGACTAGATGATCTCTAGGAGCAGCTCTAATACTGTCTGATTCTGCAGATTTCCCCATGTAACTTCTATCATCTTGTAACTGCAGGATAAGGTGAGAAATGCCACGTCTTGCTTCAAAAACTGCAGGGACAGGTACCGGGTCTCCTTGATTTTCGGAAGCCACCCAGATGGCCCTGTTCCATCCTGGGGAGCCTATGAGTGGATCATCCACAACTGTGGAGTGAGGTGAACAGGCCCAAGGTGTCCCATGCACAGGGCAGTGATGGGGCAGAGGCCAGCCTCCTCATCAGCCCCAAATAAGAAAAGTAAAAAAGGAAAGTCAGTGATCTGGGAGATGTTGATAAAAATAACTAAACATCTCTTCCAAAAAAACCCATGAAAAATAAAAAAATAAAAAACAATCTCCCTAAAAATGCATTCCTGTGTACTGCTCACACGCCTGAGTGGCTCCCACCCTGGATAAAATCCACACTCCTTAGAACAACATCCAAGGCTCTTCATGTGGCATCTCCTGGCCCTCACCCCCCGCTTAGCTCCACAGATCTCATGTGTAATCATTTAAATCTTTGGTCTTCCTTAAGTTTCTCAGTTTAGTTATTATACTGATTTTTTTTTCTTAGTTTCTGTATTTTCCTTGAGTTTTATCCTATTTTTAGATTAAAATATAGGGTATCCCTGGACTCAAGTATGTTAATAAATTGCAAACTTTGACAACTTTAAAAATAACACTTACAGAAATAAAATGAGTTATTTCTGCTCATTATTCAACATCTCAAAAACATTTTTATATATGCATTAATTTTTATATGAAAATATTTCTTTCAACATTTTTTGCCCTGGTGCCAGCATGATCTAAAGAGATGTTCACAAAATGTGTCCTAATGATTTGCCATTTTTGGATGAATCAATAAATCATTTATGTGGAGTTGGTTCTGACTTAGATTAAATAATGAATAAAAAGTGTATGTATATATATAATTTTTAAAAAAAATTTTATCGTGAAGCTTATTCTTTAAACCCTGGGGTTAGGTGGAGAATCAACTGTGTGAACACAGAGAAGACAGAGAAAAATTATGCGCACTGCTGTACTGAATTTTGGCTGGTGGTCAGAATTGAGAAATGGATGTTACCACCTTCACCAGGGCTGTCATCACCTGATTTTTGATAATGCTTACACTGATAAAGAACTGTGTACTCTTGCAGAACTTTTACGTATACCATACCACCTGGTCCTCACAACAGCCAGACAAGATAAGCAGGGCAGTGGGAGCCAGCGGAGGCCCCGAGGACTGAAGCACCATGGTCTAGTTCCTGCTCCCAGTTATGGCAGCATCAAGGTGCCAGCACATGCTAGCAGCATTGCACAACCTGCCATCAGTCGTCCTGATAACCCCAGAGGAGGGAACTTTACCACTGTCATACAGATACGGAAACAGGACCTTGGAGAACTCAAGTTCAAGGTGACATAGCTGGTAAGTGACAAAATTGGGGTTTGAACTAGTCTGGTTGGTCTACAGCATGTTTCCCAAAGTCTACTTGAAAGACTTGGGCCTTTCCTCTTCTTCAGGAGAGTGTCAGTGAGATCGAGAAATGACATTCCAGTCAGAGGAGCACAGGATGAAACTGGTCGAGTCTAAAAGGCCCTGTAGTGGGTGTTGCCGAAGTCGAGACTCCTTCTCTTACACATCTACTGGGTTATGTGCCTACAGACTATCCTCACCTCATTAGATTCTCACAATTCCCTAGAGGGGCATACAGTGGAGGGCTGGCCAAGCCCATTTTACAGGCCCACGAGGCTCAGAGAGGCCAAGTGATTTGCTCAAAGTCACACAGCAAAGGTCAGGACAAGATCTATACACTTTTTGTCAACATCATCAGACAAGATAATCCAAGGAGATGTGCCTGGGAGCTGAATTGGGCAGACAAAGGCACTGACCTTTCCTGAGATGGTCTTGATCTGCTTGGAGCTCAGGGGCTCAAAGTCCACACCGATGTAGCCCTCCATGGCGGCAAGCAGATTCTTCCGGAGGCAGCGGGATGAGTTGGCCTCTGTGTGCACCTGCTCCCACCAGGAAGGCTCGTACCAGCCCGGGATGATCCACTGGTATTTGCTGCCATACACGTTCTCCTCGTATGCCTGCAACACATGGGGTGACTGTGAAGGACCAAGGGTCAAGCACTTGTTCAAGGATCTGTGCCCTGCGAGAAAGGTGGAGAGGAGTCAGGCTTCCTCTTACCAGAGGATATACTAATTTTTCTATTACTTGGATCTCCTCTTTGTTATCTCTCAAAGGATCCAAGATAGTTTATGGACAACATGTATACTAAAATAATAAACACTGAATAAAAGTTAAAACACACAGCCTGGGAAAATATAAATTATAATATGTTTACTGGATGTGAACGGAACAGAACATAGATAAGCAGACCGAAGTTTCTAACACTACACATAATTAAGCTGCATATGTCACCATGAACTTCCTGGCTTCCCAAGAGACAAGGGCAACAAGATCATTTTCACAGCTCTCGTTATCGATAAGGAGAGAACGCATCAGGTCTTTGGGGGAAACCCTAAAAAAATGCCTCATACAGAAGATACAGTCAAATTAGTCAGCATGGTGTTGACAGCATCGCTACAACAATGGGTTTCATAAAACTGTTTTTGTTTAGATCTTTATTAAAAGCTGAGGTCACACCTCAAAACACAATCCAGGGGGAGCAATTTTCAAGGGGCCAAGACAATTTAATCTAAGTGTGTCATTTATATAAGATGCCACTTGGCAAACTGAGAAGTCTCTGAATCTTTACCCAAAGCATGGAATGCATAAATTCGAATCCTAAAAAAAGTCCCTTACAGTTATATGCTTTACACACATCTTATTTGATTGTCATTCATATTCACCATGGGAGGTGGTTAGGGCAAGGTTTATTATCCTCATTCTAGAGATGAGGACACTGAAAATCAGAGAGGGAAAGTAACTTTTCCAAAGTTACACAGCCAGGGAGAAAAGTCAGGCCTGGACCCTCTGTCTGCTGACTTTAAAGCCACAAAGCCATACTGCCTTGCCTCCCATTTACACAAAAAAAAGTCATCAGAATGTTTTAAAGCACCTCTACTTGGCTTTAATTCTTCTTGCAATTATTTTATTTCAGAAAAGCATGCTTTTTGATAGCTTCAATACACATAGAGAAATCTCACTTCGTAGGAACGTCATGTTCCGTCAAAATTGGGTCCAGAATAAAGTCTCTAAGAAGCGGTTGTGTTCCCATCAGTACTCAAAATGCCTAGGAGTGACTTCAGAGAACAGGGGTGGAGGGAAATTGCCTCTGTGTACTGTGATGGATGTACACATTTTAAACAATTCTTCAACTCATTCCTGGGGAGCCACCTATATTAGAAGGACATGTTGGGAATCAATTCATGTCACACCCTCTGGTGTGCTTTGGCATAGAACAGGGACAGCATGAGAGCCCAGAGGATGTGGAGAGGAGAGCCTGAGAGATTGTTCTGGACTCCGGGAAGGTTCTGCCTGTTCCACTTAGGCTGCAGGAGGCCACACCAGGACCTGTCCATGGAAGCATTGGTCAGAGCTCACACACAACAGCTTCTGTCAAGTCTAAGAGTTGGAGGGGCACTCCCCTCATGTCCATATCTGGGTAGGCGAATCTTTTCAACCTCCCTTACCACCCGAGAAAGCCCAGCCTGCAGTGTGGAGCCTCTCACCGAGGTAGACGTAGGTTAGAATGTTTGTTCCTTGACTTAAGCTCAGATCCCATATCCGTAGCCTCCACCCATTGGTTTATTAAAGCTTCTGGAGATTAAACAGAAATCGTTTACTGAAAGAGCTCTTCAACTATCTCAGGGCAGTGATCACACTGCCTCATTTCTAGACTCTTCTGATGATATGGGACCTACTCCTTCATTCTACATACTACATTTCCTGTAATGCAGCCTTGAATCATAGTCATTTTCTCAGCAACTACATTATAATGTTGCCCCAATTAAAATTGTGGAAAACACAGAGAATGCCAATATTTTAATTACCTAACAAAATCCCAGTTGAACAAAAGCAGGCAGTCTCCTGGGCTTCCCTCTAATGAATGGGATTTAGTCCACAGAAACTTTTTTTTTTTAAAGAAAAGATAATGCCAGATCCTGGTGGAGGACTAGGCTTTTTTTAAAACAAGGGTCATCCCAGTGATCCCAGGTCATTTAATCAATGGCAGAACATGTGAGATTTCATAACTCTCATCATTTACTGACAGAGAGGGTTGCACATGTATCGAGCCCCTATTATGTATCGGGCCATTTGTATATATTATTTTATTTTCACAACAACCCTATGAGGTATGTGCTATTATCTCAATTTTATAGATGAAGAAATTTGGCTCAGGGATTGAGGAATGTGCCCAAACACATACAGCTAATAAGTCAAAGGGACAAGGCTCAAAGGCCATTTTTGAAGTTCCTTCTTTTCTTAGCAAAACAAAGCAAGAAAAAATTTGGAAGCTTTCTCAATCTTAAAAGGTTGAGGCAAGATGACAGCCCCCCTTATTAGGAAGGCATGCTAAATAAGAGTTAACAGAAAACAGAGGGAGGACAGGAAAAGGCCTTGTAATCAGGAAGGCAGATTTTCCTCCTCACCGAGGACAAAGACAACGTGATCATTAAATGGCAGCACTGAGCAGAGTTAGATCTGCTGTGATAGCTCTTTGACCTGCCATTGTTCCCTTGTGAGCTGTTCCTTGTGAGTGAATTTTCTGGAAAACAGAAGCTTAGTCCATTTGAATGACAACACATGTTGTTTAGAGCATTAGTCAATTACGACGAAGATAAAACTTTTTCTAACCCAGCTTCTGCCCTTCTGGAAAAAAGAATACAGTCAAGTGGCACTAGGTTCTCAGCCATGTGCCAGCTGGGTAACTATGGCACACAGCTCCTTGGGCCTCACTTCTCTCATCTACAGACCATGGACAGCAAAGCCTGCCTCACCGGATTGGGGTAAGAATTAACTGAGATAATATGTGTACCATGAGTGGCAAACACTATGTTCAGAAACATTTTAGCTGCCCCTGTCCCTCCTTTAACTCATAGCTTCATTCTGAACATCAGTCACTGTTATGGCCACCCACAGTGATGCTCTTGGGCTTAGAGAAGACTAACCCAAACACCAAATGGCCACAGATGGTTGAACTGGGAGTTCTTGATCCATTTTCTATGGCTCTCTGTCTCCTCTTTAGTTGTCAAGTCTACACGGTCACTTTTCACTGTCATCAAGTCTCTCTCCTCACTCTGAATTTGCTGCTTTTGAGCTGCCATAGGCTTGGAGAGCAGGGAGACTGGATTGTTAAATATATGCGTGGAACAAAAGTAAGCAGGCTGTGAGTGAGGGTCTAAAAGGCTCTCCTGCAAGGGAAGTGATTGGGCTTAGGTAAATCATCTTCCGTTTAATGCAACTGCAGAAATGCCTCTGGGCCTCCATTCTGATGTTTCCATGTTCAGAATAGCTGGGATTGTTGGACACGTGAGCTCTAAGTAGGTGCTGGTATGCTTGTCTGTGTCCTGGAGGGTGGGACCATGTAAGGAGGGCACTCAATAAATGGTTGTAGAGTGACTGAATGAATGCATTTCCAGTTTCCTCAGTCACTTTGGCTTTCATTTTCTCTGTCCCTGGTATAAATGTGGTTTTAGGACCTGTGGCCACCAAACAGGTGCTACTGTGCAATGATTTGGGCGGGGGGTAGTCCTGAGCTCACGTTCTTCAGCCCCATGAACTGCTTTGGTTCTTATTAGCTGCAGACATGTAACCATGTGAATTTTTAAAAAAAAATCCAATTTCCTCTTTTTGTTAAGTTTCCTTTTGCCTCCTCCCCTCCCCATGCAAGAAGGACATTTCCTCTTCATAGTGAGATTCACAACAATAGTAACAAACCCTCACACCAGTAAAGCAGATCACAGTGGGATGATGCTCTCCCTTCGGTGGCCTTATTTAAGTCTCTTGACAGCCCCATGAGGCAGATGGGGCAGGGACCATTGCTTCCATTCTAGATATGAGGCAGCTGGGGACCAGAGATGTAAAGTGACCTGCCTGAGGTCACACAGCTGGCAGAGCTAAAATCAGAACCCAGAGCAGAGTGCCTGAGAATTTAGAACAGACTGTGGAGGACAGAGGAGATGACAAAAGCGACATGCCATGCTCATACGGTGTTGGAGCCAAAACGAACACGTTGCCACAGGGCTATAAATAGGCCTTGCATTTACTGGAGTCTGCTCTCCCCTTGGGTGGCAGCTCCAACCTCAAGAACATAGCAACACACTGCAAAGTTTGCACGGCAGCATTTGGATGGCAAGGACACGGTTGTTTCCATCAGGGCTGCACTTTGACCCTGACAGGGACAGGGAGGCTCGGGGGTCGCTGCTCTGACCAGCCCCCTCTCTGTCACACGCCAGTCTTGACCCAGCAAGACTTTGAGCAGAAGACATTGAGCAGACTTCTCAGGACCTTCTGGACTTGTTAGATGAACTCCTTCCTAACCAAATAAGACCACAAGCCCTCGAGCACAGATTCCATCTGAGGGTCTGACACGTGGACTCAACACCCAACCAAAAATCCCTGAGAAACTCCCAAAGTTCCTAGGAGAAACCCCATCTCAAAATAGCAAAAGTCTGGGCCGGCCCGTGGCTCACTCGGGAGAGTGCGGTGCTGATAACACCAAGGTCCTGGGTTCGGATCCCATATAGGGATGGCCGGTTCGCTCACTGGCTGGGCGTGGTGCTGACAACACCAAGTCAAGGGTTAAGATCCCCTTACCGGTCATCTTTTAAAAAAAAATAGCAAAAGTCCAATAGGAGTGAAGAGGAAAACAGGGTGAGGAGGTGGGAGGATGTCCCGTGATGTGTTGAAGGCTGGCAGCCCGGGGCTTTGGGTCAAAAGGAAGACAGTCATGCCATCTGTTCTGAAGCAGAAACCACGGCTGGAAAAGCCACTTGGAAAATCATCTCTGGGCATGACACAGAGTGAAATCACAGCCAGGCCTGGGCTTTGGTTTGGCTCAAATCAGAATATGAGGTCTCTTTGTATTTTTTGCAGATAGGAGATGGTCAGTGCCTGGTGCCCGTGTGGCATCTTCACTGATCATTTTAATTAACTTATTTTCCTGGAGTTATTTGTTTTCCTTATCTGATCAACATTAGTCACCCACCATGCACCAGCTTCTTTCAAAGCCCTGTAGATATATGGAGGGGGAAACCCAGTTTCTTCCCTAAAGCAGATCATGTTCTCCAATTTGGGGCATTATTTACTTTTAAAAAATGGACTATTTTTGGATTCTAAGTCGTGAGGAGCAAAGTTTTATGAGTTTTGGAGTAAAACTATTAAATCTATTCACTCCATATTCTCAGATTTTCTTATTTCTCCTTACATTTCAATATGGAAAGACCTCTTGCTACTCTTAACTAATACATAGAATGCTTGACACAATTTTGTGAAATCTGTCAGTAAACTCGCTAGCCCAAAGGTGGCCCATTCTATCTTCAGACTCCAAGATCTTACATAAACAAACAAAAAGAGATTGCTGACATTTACTAAGGGCCCACTGCAGGTGCTATGCAAAGGGTTTTTGCTCATGTAATCTTTACAACAATCCCACATGACAGGTGTTATTATTATGCCCACTTTACAGATGAGAAAACCGAGGCTCAGCGAGTACAGACAACATGCCCAACTTCAGTACTAAGCAGCAGAGCAGGGATTCAAGCCCAAGCCAACTGATTACTAAGGGCCAAGCTTCATCCAGGGTCTCCCGAAATGTCAGCCTCATTGCCTCTCCCTCCTCCCAAGTAAATGAGAAGACCATTGGGCAATTCTCATTTTGCTCCTGATCCTTCAGGAGGAAATAACCCCATGTTGACCCTGGCTTCCAGCCACTGCTCTGTCCTCGTTCCTCATCCCTTTTCAATTCCTGCATCTGTCCTGAAACGGGGTACCTGGAGCTAGGTGGAACAGCCCAGGCAGGGTGTTTTCTCTCCAGAAAAGAGCAGAGAAAGCACCCTATCCTGGGTGAGGACACTGAATCTGAGGTCACCTTGGCTGTCTGGCAGCTGTGCTCACCCTAGAGACCTTAGTCACCATAGTAAACTTGGGGTCAACTGAGACTCCCCAATTCTCTTCTGTTCTCAGCACACAGTGCTCCTCATCTACGCTTCAACCGCCTCAGACTTAGGCAGCTTGATCTGTTCTAATTATAACTTATATTAGAACCATTAGATGTAACATTCTTGAATTTAATCAAATGTTCAGCCTGTTCAAGGCTGCATTCCAACACATTTCACGACTTCTAAAATTCCTATGTCCTCATCCAGGCTATTGACAAAAAGGTTTAAGAGAACAGAGACTGTGGCCCATACCTAGAGACTACAGCTAGAATAACCTCGGTCTAAGAGGAGACACGACTTCTAAAATTCCTATGTCCTCATCCAGGCTATTGACAAAAAGGTTTAAAAGAACAGAGACTGTGGCCCATACCTAGAGACTACAGCTAGAATAACCTCGGTCTAAGAGGAGAAGCTCACTGGGTAGACGATAACTCGCATAGCCGGACTCTCATTCTGTTGACTTCTCCTGACCCAGGGTGCAGGAGGGGGAGCCAGAGCACCACAATGGAAACAGACTTAGTTCCTGTGATAGAGCCCTGATACAGAATTTAAGTCAGAACATCATATGGAGAAAACATCTTTTTTCAGATTAAATTGGGAATCAGGTGAATGGGGATTGAGCCTTGGCTCTGTCACCAACTAGCTAAGCGCTCTCGGACAAGCCCCTCCACCTCTCTGCGACTCTGTTTCCTCATCTGTAAAATGGGATGATCATAGCTGCTTCACATGATATTGAAAAGATTAAGTGAGAAAAGGTATAAAAAGTACTTTATCAACTATCACACACCGGACAGCTGTAAAGGATTCAAGAGTAGATACTGAATAGTGGATAGTTGGTCCTAACCCTAAGACTCTCAGACCTGCTTACAAGGCAGGGAGGGGTCTGGGTCACTTTAGTCTCCCCCGATAACTGGCATCCCCTCTGTGCAGCACACGCAGCAGGGCTTATGGTTAAGATGACTGGACTCAGAATTAGCCTACAGGGCTTAGACAATGGCTGAGACAGGGGACGTGGTCGATGGAGGTTCCTGGCGCCTCCTGTGACTGCACCGCTGGGGCTTTGGCTCCCTGAAAAGAGGAAACAGCAGTGAGCACAACAGTTCAGCTTCTAAGAACCCTGTCTCCAGGCCTATGATCCCACTCACAGGCTGAGCAGTGAGAACGAGTCTGAGAAAAAGCCTCACGAACCTCCCCAGACACAAATGACACAACCTTTTTACTTACACAACAGAACACTTTTGCTGCCATATGCTGGTCAAACTGGCCAAGGATGATGCGCACGTCATTCCCCTGTGGACAGAAGGACACGTATGTGAAGGTGAGCACATAATCGGCACTCCTTGGAGGGCTCAAGGCCATGGTCAGAGAACATTCCTGTGAACCAGGCTCCCAGCCAAGAGCTACACCTGGGCAGGTGAGCAGCGCAAAACCTAGCCCCACCCAACCCAGCCTGTATTCTCTGACCCTCCTTGGTCTCGTGGGCAAGCCATGAAGCAAGCCTGTGCAGGCTGGAGGCTAAAGTTGACAGCCTGAGGAGACTTGGAAATCTCCCCTGCTCTCCTCCAACGGGGACAGGCACACCCTGCAGGGTGCTGAGACATGTCTTACCTTCCTTATACACATGGGGAAACAGGCCAGATGAGGGGAAAGGAACTTCTAATGTCCCCTGGAGACTTAGTGGCAGAGACAAGACCTCAGCCAACCACCCTCTCCTACCCCTACAGTTTTCTAGACTGTTCTACTTTCTTGACAGTCAGCTCCTAAGACATTCGTGGAGCCCACAGAGCTTCCCAACTAAGAGGTTTCAGAGTGTCTTTGAGCTTTGAGCTTTGTTCAAATCTCAGCTCCACCAACAAGGCTTGGGTGGCCTCTGGTGACTCCTTTCCCATCTCAGCCTCAATTTCCTCATCTGCAAAATGGTAGTACCTACTTTACAGGATTGTCAGGAGGACTAATGAGATAATCCTTACAAAGTGCTTAACACAGTGCCTGGCACATAGTGAGGTCCAATAAGAGCTGGATAATATTAGCACTGACTTTCCCACAGCCCATCCGTCTTTATTTCTAAGGAATTTGAAAGCTCTATAAATGAGATTACATTTATTATTTCAGTGTGATTAATAGGTCTATACTCTACAAGAGCCCCTGTGACTCATTCATTCAATAAACATTTACCGAGCATCTGCCTGAGGCTCCCTCCTGGGTCAGGGTAATGAGCCCTTGGTCACTTTCTGGGGCACTGGGATCCAGGCTGGACCCACACCACAGAGAACAGGATGAAGGAGGATAAGGGGACAGCTACCAGGAGGCCAGCGGGCCCTGGACACACACCTGATCCCCTCCCGTCACCTCCTGCCCTCCATAGTGAGGCCCAGCCTTGCAGTAGTGCCACCTCCCTGTCGCTCATCCGTCCTCTTCCAGCCGGCCCTTTGATGCATAAAGAAGAGAAACATGCCTTTAATGATCAGTTTTTAGCATCTTTCAAAATTGGAAAGTGCTGACTGGGAGGCCATTTTACTCATCATGTACTTTAGCAAAATAAAAAAGGCCTGGATTCTAAAATCATCCTTCGTTTGCAAGCAAGAATGGAAAGAAATGGAAAAAAAAAAACTTGCTCTGAAAGGACTTTAAAAGATCGTTTACAGAGCAGTTGAAGGAAGGCAAGCCTTTGTCATCACCACGTCTGCAATGCTATAAAAAGTTCTAAACTGCTTCCGTTCTGTGGACATGCTCCCAGGCATGATATAGGGCCTTTCTGCTTGCTTGTTAAAATTTTTCAGCATTTATTGCTGCTAACATTATCCATCCATCCATCTAACCTTCCTCCTTCCGTCCATTAATCTATCCAGCCAGCAAACATTTATTGAGCATCTACTTTGTGCCAAGTCCTGTGTTGCTAAACATGGTCTAGTAGAAACAGCTTATTGGATTTTGGAGTCACAGAGGCCTGGGTTCAAATCCAAGCTCCACCACTGACCACTCGTAGTTGCATACCTGGGTCTTAATCTCCTGGAGCTTCAATTCCCTCACATCTGAAATAGGGAAAGCCCTACCAACCTTGCCCAGTGGTTGCAGGATTCATCGTAATGAAACCCACCCGCCAGCTTCCATGATGCTCTCTCCTGGCTCCCCTCCTACCTTCCTGGCCACTCCACACAGACTCCAGTGCATCAGCTCCTCATCTTCCTGCCTCTCCCCAAGTGCGTGTGTTCTGGCCTTAGCTCTGTGCTCTCACTATTCTCCCTGGGCAACCTCATTTATGTCCCTGGACACAACTGCCCTCTGTGTGCTGTGAACTCCCAGATCTCTCTTCCCAGCCCCAGTGTTCTTCAGCCTCTTACTGGACACCTCCTGTTGGATTCTCCCAGGCACTTCCAGCACAACACGTCCCAGGCCAAACTCATCATCTCTCCCAAGAAGTCCCTCCTCCTGCTGTGTCTTCCATCTCACATTCATCCAAGTTGGAAACTTGGGAGTCATCTTAGCTGCCCCTCTCTGTCACCTCCCACATCCCAGCAATAACCAGCACCTGTTGGTTCTGTCTGCTCACTGGCTCCCGAATCATCCCCCTCCCTCTGGTCCCACTGCCCTGGGATCAGTCACTGTCGTTCCCTACCCGGTGAACAGAACAGCCTCCCAACTGGATCCCTGCCTTTAATCCTGCCTTTTCCACTTCAGTCTCCACAGAGCAGACAAAGGGATCATTCCAAGATTCACATCTGATTGTGTGAAGTCTTTCCATGGCTCCCCGAGTTTTATAGATCAGACTCTGAGCACCTTAGTAGAACATTCAAGATTCTTTACTGACTCCTGCTCACTTCCCTATCACATTGAGAATGAGGTACCAGCAGTTCCCTAAAACAAGACTGCTGTTCATTCATTCATTCATTCATTCATATTCTTACTCTGCCCCCTCCTTCTTTCTGCAAGCTTGTCTGTCCAGAATGCCCTTGTCTCCCATCCCACTCACTCTGCCTGGATAGTTTCTACTCACACTTCCTGCCTTAGCTCAGGCTCCCCCCCCCGAGAAGCCATCTCTCTGTCCCATCAGGATTGGTGGCCATTTCCTCCTCTGTGGCCCTGGAGCACTCTGCGCTTCCTTCCATCGTGGCACAATCCACTTACTTGTCTGTCTTCCCCACTGGACCGAAAGTAACTTGAC
>NW_007727262.1:326359-328990 GCF_000696425.1 Galeopterus variegatus
ACAAAGGGATCATTCCAAGATTCACATCTGATTGTGTGAAGTCTTTCCATGGCTCCCCGAGCTTCATAGATCAGACTCTGAGCACCTTAGTAGAACATTCAAGATTCTTTACTGACTCCTGCTCACTTCCCTATCACACTGAGAATGAGCAGTTCCCTAAAACAAGACTGCTGTTCATTCATTCATTCATTCATTCATTCATTCATTCATTCATTCATTCATTTCTTACTCTGCCCCCTCCTTCTTTCTGCAAGCTTGTCTGTCCAGAATGCCCTTGTCTCCCATCCCACTCACTCTGCCTGGATAGTTTCTACTCACACTTCCTGCCTTAGCTCAGGCTCCCCTCCCCTGAGAAGCCATCTCTCTGTCCCATCAGGATTGGTGGCCATTTCCTCCTCTGTGGCCCTGGAGCACTCTGCGCTTTCCTCCATCGTGGCACAATCCACTTACTTGTCTGTCTTCCCCACTGGACCGAAAGTAACTTGACTCATCTCTGGGTTCCCAGCTACCAGCACAGGGACAACACATATGTCAATAAGTAAGTGCTAAGTGTATGCTGCAGTGAATGATGCTGTGTGCAGTACCAAGCACAGTGCCTGGCCCTCACTGCTTACTCAGTAGCTGGCAGCCATGCTGATCACTGCACTAGTACCCTGCTATCACCAGGGCCTGGGCGCTGATTGGGTCCACCACGTCCATTTCTCAAATAGGCTGAGGGACCTACATCTTCATGGCTGACCGCCTTACCACCTGCTGACAGATAAATAACCAGCTCTGCCACTTGTGGACAATTTAGAGTTTCCATTGCCATGACAACCAAGTTGCAAGGGCTGCTCAATTCTTTGCTCTCAGACTGTTAGGTTTGGATGGGGCTCAAGGGATCACCCCTCAGGTAACTCCCTCCCAGAGAAGCGAAAGGCTCTCCCAAGACTGCACAGCAGCCCAGACCCAGAGCTCTCACTTTGGTGCCCCCTGACTGTCAGAGGGCCCCAGAGAGAGATCCTATCCAGCTCCAGGTCGGGCCTGATGCAGGAAGCTGTCAAGACCCACTGTGCTTCTAGGTGGTGAGTAAGGGAGGGCAAGACACTGCAAGGTCTGGGAGGGAAGAGGAGAAGCCAGCACCCAGCACAGCTGGAGCTTAGAGTCCAGGGATGGGGGAGGGATGAAGGGGGATGAGACTGGACCAGGATCCTTGTGCAGGGCACCGTGAGAGCAGTACAAAGAGTTTGCAGTGCTTCTCAAACTGGGGTGTGTGCATCCCGGGGCATGAGGATGTGTCCAGAGGGTATGAAAAGCACAGATGTACTGGGTCCTTCCTTCTGGAGTTGCATCTTATTGGAAGATTCAGGGATTGGGAGAAAGAAAGGTACTGGATTTGGGGAATTGTAACAGTTTTTATGCACACATGCCTGCTCTCACAACAGTTCCACAATCACACTTTTCAATGCTGTACAACCTGTATCTCTTTTCAATGTTGTATAACCTGTATAATGTCCAGAGAATGGAAAGAGAAAATTGGGGCTAGCAGTGGCCCCTGCTCTGGCTGCACCCCCACCTCCCTGTGAGGGGTATGAGCACACTCTCCTGTGCCGAAAGGGCCTGGGGCATTTTTATGAGTACTGGGGGTTGAGGATGGAGAGCCTAGAACAGCCCTGAAGATGAGGGTCATAGAACAGAGCTGTGATTCTACAGAGAATGGGGAATGTGGCAGAGGGCAGAGTCTGGAAAATCCCGCACCCTTCTGTGAACTAGGCCCTGCAGGGGGTTTCCTGGAGTGAAAGTAGAGGACCTGAAGTCAGACAGATGATAACTTCTTTCCAGATGGCTAGGTCTAGGGTTGTTGACCGTACAAAGAGACCTATGTTCACACCCTCAAGAGGCCAGTCCCACAGAGAAGGGGCACAATAGAAGGAAACAGCCACGAGGATGGGGGTGAGGTGGCAGGGACGGGTGCTCAGCCCAGACTCCCCACAACAGCAACAGGACGCGGGAGGCAGAAGACCCACGAAACTCCCTCTGGAGAGGAGCCCAGTGTTGCCCAAACCCTGGGGAGACGTCCCTTCCTCTCCTGGCCCCCTCTCATTCATGGTCTAGAATCACTTTGTCTCTGGGATGCTTAAATCACACCTACGTGCACACACGCACACTCACAGATACAAGCAGCTCTTGAGAAGGATGAGCCAACTCAAAGAGCTAGTGTGTAACCACCCGTTTGCAAGGGATCCTAACAGAAAAATAAAGCACAACTCCTGAGCTCTTTCTAGCTGTTGTGCTAAGCGGTACATCAACCCCACCCTAGGAGGTGGGTGCTGTTATTATGCCCATTTTGGAAAGTTTCACGAGCAAACCAAGGCCCAAATAATGAAGCAACTGTCCAAGGTGCGGTAGACACTGTTGGTCCCACTGGGTCTTCTCCTCTCCTCGGGACTGGAGCACCCACCCCAGTGGCAGTGAGGGTGGGCTACTGGCAGCTCATTCCCTTCTCTGGAGAACTATCTTCAGCTAAGGGGAGCTTCCTGGCCCTGGGAGGCCATGCTATGCTCCACCCTGCAGACAGCAGCCAAAGACTGACTCACACAGGCAGAAACTCCAGCCCCCTTGCTGCAAGATGGTGCTGTCTGTGCTCCAGAG